>NW_028318535.1:475000-615000 GCF_062004578.1 Staurois parvus | reverse complement strand
ATCGCGTCCCGGTGACATTTTGGCAGTTTTTAAATCACGTCTTGTGAAAAACGCACTGCAAATGTGGTAAAATGCATGTGCATTTTTACCGCGTATTTGCTATGGATCAATGCAGGGCTGCTGTTAGAAACCATGGGGCCCCATAAAGCCAACCTGACAAGGCCCCCCTAAAAAAAAAAACAGTTTACTATGCTTCAGATATGATGCTATGAATAAACACAGTGAGTGAACCGATCACTCATTGAGTTCATTCAGGAAAGGAAGGGACTGGCAATTTCCATCCTGAAGGATCCTATTGTGATGGTGGGAAAGAGAGGAGGGAAGCCAGGAGCACCGTGGTGGTGGGGGCGCACGGGAAGGGGGGGGCCTGGGCTGCATGGAGGAACGTATGGTGCACAGGGAGGGTGATGGGTACAGTTGGGGGGGAGGGGCAATTACTGGAACCAATCCCCTGTATGGTTGCCTTTGCAGCAGCTGAAAGCCAGCGGGCAGGAGAGGAGAAGAAGCCGGCTTTCAGCTGCTGCAGAGAGAGCCATACAGGGGATCGGTTCCAATAATTGCACCACCGCCGTGCCGATCACCCTCTCTGCCCAATTTCAAATCACCCAACTTCCTGGGCCCCCTGCTGGCCTGGGCCCCATACAGGAGGACTGGTGGTACCCCCTTATCCACGGCCCTGGATCAATGTGAATGTAGCCTTAACCCCCTAACTTTTAGAATATGTATTTGGTTTGAAACACTAGGAATGACAATCAGGTCCAGGACAAGGGGTGGGCGGGAGGGACCACTGCCCTGGGCGCAGTGGTATCATGTGAGGTGGAGGGGGGGCACCGCATGGGGAGTTCCTACCTACAAGTTGACAAGAGTAGTGATTGGCAATGTAACCAAAACTTGTACTGGGGAAGAGAGAATTTGGGATAGGAGGGGGGAGGAGAAGAAGATTTGTGCCAGGTGGGGAGGTTTGGGGGGATATGTGCAAGAAAGGGGGATTGAGGGGGAGAGGATTTGTGCTTGGAGAAGGCATTTGGGGGGCAGCAGTGGTGTAAGATTTGTTTTAGGAGGCAAAATTTGGGGGGGGGGGGGGGGGATTTGTGCTGGGAGGTGATTTGGCGTGGATATAATAGGAGGGGTGATTTGTGCTGGGAGGGGGGATTTGGAAGGGGAGAGAAGATTCATTCTCAGAAGGGAAATTTGAAGAGTAGAGGATTTGTGCTGGGAGGGGGGATTTGGAAGGGGAGAGAAGATTGATTCTCAGAAGGGAAATTTGAAGAGTAGAGGATTTGTGCTGGGAGGGGGGATTTGGAAGGGGAAAGAAGATTCATTGTCAGAAGGGAAATTTGAAGAGTAGAGGATTTGTGCTGGGAGGGGGGATTTGGAAGGGGAGAGAAGATTCATTCTCAGAAGGGAAATTTGAAGAGCACAGGATTTGTGCTGGGAGGGGGGATTTGGAAGGGGAAAGAAGATTCATTCTCAGAAGGGAAATTTGAAGAGTAGAGGATTTGTGCTGGGAGGGGGGATTTGGAAGAGGAAAGAAGATTCATTGTCAGAAGGGAAATTTGAAGAGTAGAGGATTTGTGCTGGGAGGGGGGATTTAAGGAGAGAGAATTTGAGCTGGGAGAGGGGATGGGGGTTCTGACATATAATGCTGAATACTCCATCTATAAACCCCCCACCCCCCCACCCCATGCATTTTGGCCCCATGGGACTTAATCAGAGAGGCCTCTAGTAGTCTCTATGATTAGGCCTCACATGGGCAAAATGCATTTCAAGGGGATCTTCAATGGTTGGAGAACAGAGCTGAATCCAATTCTCATCATCTTTCACTATTTTACTATTTTTTTCCCAATTTTTTGTTTTATTTACTATTTTTTTCCCCCTATTTTAGCTGATTCTAGGTGCCATTTTCTTGTAGTCTAGAGAAATGTCGAGGGCTGTAAATGGGTTTTTTTTTATTTGATACTTAGATATGTGATGTGATCCGGTATTTGTTCTGCCAGCAGTTCCAAAAATTTGAATTAGTCACCCATTTCGTGGGTTGGTTGGCTGATTTGCCATGGAAAATAAAAACTAGAACTAGAAAGTTCATCTTTTCTTGAAAACACAAAATATTCCATTTCTGGCAAAAAAAAATATATGTATTATTATATAATTTACCACTTTGAGATCTCTTTATCCCTATGAGTCTGATATGCGTTTTAAGGGGTTACTCCATTACATTTGCAGGCCAAAATTCTCCCCAAACAAAAATTTCCCCTCTTCCAGTACAAATCCACAAATCCCCAACCCGCTGAAATCACCAACCAGCACAAGATCCCCTAAACCCCCATCTTCCTAGCTCAAATCCCCCCAAATCGCCCTTCCTAGCATACCCCTCCCTTATCACCCCCCAGCATAAATCCTCTCCCCAAAAAATTTTGCCTAAAAAAAACCCGACTACCTGGTGAAATCCTTACATTGCACAAATCTCCCCTTTTTAGCTCAAATCCTCTCCCTCCTCCAAATCCCCCACTCCCAGCACAAATCCCCATCCTCCTAGCTCAAATCCCACCCCAAGACCCCCTCCCAGCACAAATCCCCATCCTCCTAGCTCAAATCCCACCCCAAGACCCACACCCAACACAAATCCCCATCCTCCTAGCTCAAATCCCACCCCAAGACCCACACCCAACACAAATCCCCATCCTCCTAGCTCAAATCCCACCGCAAGACCCACACCCAGCACAAATCCCCATCCTCTTATCTTAAATCCCACCCCAAGACCCCCTCCCAGCACAAATCCCCATCCTCCTAGCTCAAATCCCACCCCAAGACCCACACCCAGCACAAATCCCCATCCTCCTAGCTCAAATCCCACCCCAAGACCCACACCCAACACAAATCCCCATCCTCCTAGCTCAAATCCCACCCCAAGACCCCCTCCCAGCACAAATCCCCATCCTCCTAGCTCAAATCCCACCGCAAGACCCACACCCAGCACAAATCCCCATCCTCTTATCTTAAATCCCACCCCAAGACCCCCTCCCAGCACAAATCCCCATCCTCCTAGCTCAAATCCCACCCCAAGACCCACACCCAGCACAAATCCCCATCCTCCTAGCTCAAATCCCACCCCAAGACCGCCTGCCAGCACAAATCCCCATCCTCCTAGCTCAAATCCCACCCCAAAACCGCCTCCCAGCACAAATCCCCATCCTCCTAGCTCAAATCCCACTCCAAGACCCCCTCCCAGCACAAATCCCCATCCTCCTAGCTCAAATTCCACCCCAAGACCCACACCCAGCACAAATCCCCATCCTCCTAGCTCAAATCCCACCCCAAGACCCGCACCCAGCACAAATCCCCATCCTCCTAGCTCAAATCAAACCCCAAGACTCCCTCCCAGCACAAATCCCCATCCTCCTAGCTCAAATCCCACCCCAAGACCCACACCCAACACAAATCCCCATCCTCCTAGCTCAAATCCCACCCCAAGACCCCCTCCCAGCACAAATCCCCATCCTCCTAGCTCAAATCCCACCGCAAGACCCACACCCAGCACAAATCCCCATCCTCTTATCTTAAATCCCACCCCAAGACCCCCTCCCAGCACAAATCCCCATCCTCCTAGCTCAAATCCCACCCCAAGACCCACACCCAGCACAAATCCCCATCCTCCTAGCTCAAATCCCACCCCAAAACCGCCTCCCAGCACAAATCCCCATCCTCCTAGCTCAAATCCCACCCCAAGACCCACACCCAGCACAAATCCCCATCCTCCTAGCTCAAATCCCACCCCAAGACCGCCTGCCAGCACAAATCCCCATCCTCCTAGCTCAAATCCCACTCCAAGACCCCCTCCCAGCACAAATCCCCATCCTCCTAGCTCAAATCCCACCCCAAGACCCACACCCAGCACAAATCCCCATCCTCCTAGCTCAAATCGCACCCCAAGACCCCCTCCCAGGACAAATCCCCATCCTCCTAGCTCAAATCCCACCCCCAGACCCGCACCCAGCACAAATCCCCATCCTCCTAGCTCAAATCCCACCCCAAGACCCACACCCAGCACAAATCCCCATCCTCCTAGCTCAAATCCCACCCCAAGACCCACACCCAGCACAAATCCCCATCCTCCTAGCTCAAATCCCACCCCAAGACCGCCTGCCAGCACAAATCCCCATCCTCCTAGCTCAAATCCCACCCCAAAACCGCCTCCCAGCACAAATCCCCATCCTCCTAGCTCAAATCCCACTCCAAGACCCCCTCCCAGCACAAATCCCCATCCTCCTAGCTCAAATCCCACCCCAAGACCCACACCCAGCACAAATCCCCATCCTCCTAGCTCAAATCGCACCCCAAGACCCCCTCCCAGGACAAATCCCCATCCTCCTAGCTCAAATCCCACCCCCAGACCCGCACCCAGCACAAATCCCCATCCTCCTAGCTCAAATCCCACCCCAAGACCCCCTCCCAGCACAAATCCCCATCCTCCTAGCTCAAATCCCACCCCAAGACCCCCTCCCAGCACAAATCCCCATCCTCCTAGCTCAAATCCCACCCCAAGACCCACACCCAGCACAAATCCCCATCCTCCTAGCTCAAATCCCACCCCAAGACCCCCTCCCAGCACAAATCCCCATCCTCCTAGCTCAAATCCCACCCCAAGACCCCCTCCCAGCACAAATCCCCATCCTCCTAGCTCAAATCCCACCCCAAGACCCACACCCAGCACAAATCCCCATCCTCCTAGCTCAAATCCCACCCCAAGTCCCACACCCAGCACAAATCCCCATCCTCCTATCTCAAATCCCACCCCAAGACCTCCTCCTAGCACAAATCCCCATCCTCCTAGCTCAAATCCCTCATAAAACCCCGCCCCTGCTGAAATCCCAGACTCAGAACAAATCTTTGCCCCCCCCATCCCCTCTCCTAGCTCACCCCCCTAAAAATTCCCCACTCCCACCACAAATCCCCATCCTCCTAGCGCAAATCACTCCCCAAGTCCCCTTTCCTAGCACAAATCCCCCCCCCCACCATAAATCCTCCTAAATCCCCCTTCCTAGCATACCCCCCTTAATCAGCCCCAGCACAATTCCTCTCCTCCCAATCTGACTCATAAAACCCCACCCCCGCTGAAATCCTTGACACAGCACAAATCTTTGCACCCTATCCCCTCTCCTAGCTCAAATACTCTCCCCCCTCCAAATCCCCACTCCCAACACAAATCCTCATCCTCCTAGCTCAAATCCCTCCCTAAACCCCCCCTCCCAGCACAAATCCCCCCAAATCTCCCTTAATAGCATAACCCCCCCCCAGGGGCGGACTGACAACTCATGGGGCCCCCGGGCTATAGGGGATCATGGGGCCCCTGTGTCCTGGCCCAAACTCAAAAAAGCCTATGAAAAAGGTACCAGGCGCATCTCATGGGGCCCCCCTACTGACCCCGGGCCCTTGGGCAGTGCCCGAGTTTCCAAATGGTCAGTCCACCCCTGTTCCCCCCTTAGTCACCCACAGCAAAAATCCCCCCCCAATTTGCATCATAAAACCCCGCCCCTGCTGAAATCCCAGACTCAGAACAAATCTTTGCCCCCCCCATCACCTCTCCTAGCTCACCCCCCCTAAAAATCCCCACTCCCACCACGAATCCCTATCCTACTAGCTCAAATCCCTCCCCAAGTACCCTTTCCTGACACAAATCCCCCCCCACCATAAATTTCCCTAAATCCCCCCTCCTAGCATACCCCCCCCTTAACCAGCCCCAGCACAATTCCTCCTCCCCCCCAACCTGCCTCATAACCCTCCCCTTTCTGAAATCCTCGACAGCACAAATATTTGCCACATCCCCTGTCCTCACTCAAATCCTCTTCCCCCCTCCAAATTCCCCACTCCCACCACAAATCTCCATCCTCCAACCTTCTTAAAAACCCATTTCCTAACACAAATCCCCCCTTCCTAGCATATTCCCCCCTAATTACCCCCAGCACAAATCTTCTCCCCCAAATTTTGCCATATAAAACAAATCTGATGCCACTGCCACCCCCAAATTCTTCCTCCCAGCACAAATCCTCTCCTCTTATGCCACTGCCACCCCCAAATCCTTCTTCCCAGCACAATTTCCCTGTCAATCCGCACATATTTCCCCCCCACCCCCCAAACCCTCATACTAGCACTAATCTTTTTTTTTTTTTCTCTTCTCCCCCCCCCTCCTAGCTCAAATACTCTCATTCCCAGCAAAAGTCTTTGTTACTTTGCAGTAGAGATGCCATTGGCTGTCAGATCACCACTGTGCGTTGTTTGCTTTACCGCCCCCCCCCCCACCCACATTCTGTGCTGGGAGGAGATGGGGGCAGGTAAACAAGCACAACACATTGGTGATCCAGCAGCCCCAATCCAGGAGAGCTGCAGTGGCAGGAGGAGCTGGAGTGGAGAGAGAGCACAGCCCACTGCTCCTCCTGGCACTCTCCTTCTCTCCACAACTGGCTTGTTTCCTCCAGCGCGAAACTGACAGGAGTAGCAAAGCTCCCTTCACTACTCCTGTCAGCTTGTAGGTAGGAACTCTCCATACAGTGCCTCCTCCCACCTCACATCGCCCGCGCCTCCTGCCCACCCCTTGTCCTGGACTCGGAAGCAGTAGAAATGCCATTCACCCGAACCCTTGAACAGCCAACGTTCGGACCAAATCATCGGCTCATCCCTAGTGATTAGTCACACTGAAGTAGTGCAGCCACTGTAGCTAGCTTAGAGAATGAGGTATAGCGGTGCTAACCTCAATCAGCCAATCATGTGCAAGCAAGTATCATTTTTTGTTTTCCTTGCATGTGATTGGGTATTTTTTGCAAAGTGAAATTTTACCACATTTGCTAAGGTAAGTGAAAATTCCCTTCCAAAGTGAACAAGCTTAGTCAGGGTTTTTTTCTCAGAGAATAGGTGCAGGTACTCCCCCTTTCTGAGTCACCCCTTGTCTCCGCCCCCTACCCACCTCCAAGCACCGTCCCTTGGTCCCACCCCCTAGTTACCTCCCAGTACTGCCCCTTTTAGAGAAAACAGAACCAAGTATACTTTTGTGATGCGTGCTAAGTAATTTGTTCATGATAAGAAGAAAAGCAGTAAAATAGATTCCATGCAGACGGCTAAAATAGCTCCCCCCCCAGCAACAATAGATCTTCCCAGCAACAATGTACTCCCTGAAACAAAACACTCCCACAGCAACAATAGATTCACTCCAGGAACAATAGGTCCCATCATCAACAATAAATCTCCCAGCAGCCATCAACAATAGATCCCTCTATTAACAGTAGATCCCTCCCAGCAACAATTGGCCCCCAGCAACATAAGACCTCCTTTAGCAGGGCTGGTTCTAGCCTATCTGGTCTGGGGATGCAGTAAAGAAGAGTCAGGGGGCATAATGTGAACCCTGTGTGTGAGTCACTGATGGTCTGTCACGCTATGTCATGACCTGGGGAACACTAGTATGTATTAGGCTGTCTTTAGATTAGGGTGATTAAACAGAACCTGTGCCCCCTTATATCAGGTGTCCTTATCAGAGTACCCATCCGAGTGCCCCCTTACATCAGGGTCCCCATCATAGTACCCCCTTTCATCAGGATCCTGACCAGAGTGCTTCCCTCCATCAGGTGTCACCATCAGAGTCTCTTCTTGCATCCAGTGTCCTCATCAATGCGCCACTTACATCAACTGTTCCTATCAGAGTGCCCCTTACATCAGGGTCCCCATCATAGTACCCCCTTTCATCAGGATCCTGACCAGAGTGCTTCCCTACATCAGGTGTCACCATCAGAGTCCCTCCTTGCACCCAGTGTCTTCATCAATGCCCCCCTTACATCAACTGTTCACATTAGAGTGTCCCCTTACATATTATCAGTTACCCCATCAGAGTGCCCCTTACATCAGGATCCCCATCAGAGTACCCCCTTTAATCAGGATCCTGATCACAGTGCTCTCTAACATCAGGTGTCCCCATCAGAGTCCCCCCTTACATCAACTGTCTCCATTGAAATGCCCCTTTAAACCAATGTCCTGTCAGAGTGCCCCCTTGCATCCAGTGTCCTCATCAATGCCCCCCTTACATTAACTGTTCCCATTAGAGTGTCCCCTTACATATTATCAGTTACCCCATCAAAGTGCCCCTTACATCAGGATCCCCATCAGAGTACCCCCTTTAATCAGGATCCTGATCACAGTGCTCTCTAACATCAGGTGTCCCCATCAGAGTCCCCCTTATGTCAACTGTCTCCATTGAAATGCCCCTTAAAACCAATGTCCTATCAGAGTGCCCCCTTGCATCCAGTGTCCTCATCAATGCCCCCCTTACATTAACTGTTCCCATTAGAGTGTTCCCTTACATATTATCAGTTACCCCATCAGAGTGACCCTTACATCAGGATCCCCATCAGAGTACCCCCTTTAATCAGGATCCTGATTAGAGTGACCCTTACATCAGGTATCCAAATCAGAGTGCCCCTTTACATCAGGTATTCCTAATCACAGTGATCCCCTACATGGATTTTCCCAATCAGAGTGCCCCCTTTACATCAGGTAAGTCCCATCACAGTACAAAACAATATAGGTATGAGTCCTCCTGCGCTGCTATAAAAAGTCTGTATCGGAGCTGCTAGCATCTAAACCTCCCCTTAAGAGGGATATATACAACTATAATGATGCAGCGCTATATAGAAAGCTGTTAGGTGGATATGACCACCCTATACATATGAATAAAACAACATATATACCAGTGAATAAGAACAGCATATATAACAGTACAATGTAATAAATCCTATTAAGGTGATAGATCTGGCCGGATCTATATAGTGATATACAAGTGGTTAACGGTGCAAATAAGAGGTTCGATTGAACCTAATCAGGTGGTATTATTTCTCCCCCATCTGGGGATTAATTCAACCAAAATATACTGATACTTCAAACACAGTGAATCCCTATGTAGGGATAAATACTGCTACATATGGGTGATAGGTGTAATGACCCGTATTAGTTATCAGACCACAATAGGATAACAATGTCCATAACAAGCTGACAAAGTGCTACATGGTCAAATTAATTGGCCATGCTTTTCATGCGTGCTCCTGTGTTGATGCAAGTGGTGAAATGAGAATCCTACACGGCAGGCATGCACGCTCACCTTCCCGCTGCGACCCACAGGGGTCAAAACGCCTTTCGGATCACCCTGGATCCTGCATGCAATCTCTGGGTAGGATAGGTTCCACAGCCCCTCCTGGTCTCTCCTTCACTCTCACTTACTCCTCCATCCACAGGTATCAATGTATATGCCCATCATGTGGAACCATACAAAACAGAAAGACTCCATAGTGTATCACTGTAAATTTATTACTAAATAAGGTATAAAATGCCAATTGCCAACTCACATTTAAGTAGATATACACAAGCTTTTCACACCACTATGCATGGGTGTACTGGATGCACCCTGGTGTACTAAGATGGCGCGAATCGGAAGTACGTCACCACGCTGCTTCTTCATCAGATCCTGATGAAGCCACAGGGGCGTCACCACGCCGCCTCTACGTGTTACGCCACGCCCCTGTGGCTTCATCAGGATCTGATGAAGAAGCAGCGTGGTGACGTACTTCCGATTCGCGCCATCTTAGTACACCAGGGTGCATCCAGTACACCCATGCATAGTGGTGTGAAAAGCTTGTGTATATCTACTTAAATGTGAGTTGGCAATTGGCATTTTATACCTTATTTAGTAATAAATTTACAGTGATACACTATGGAGTCTTTCTGTTTTGTATGGTTCCACATGATGGGCATATACATTGATACCTGTGGATGGCGGAGTAAGTGAGAGTGAAGGAGAGACCAGGAGGGGCTGTGGAACCTATCCTACCCAGAGATTGCATGCAGGATCCAGGGTGATCCGAAAGGCGTTTTGACCCCTGTGGGTCGCAGCGGGAAGGTGAGCGTGCATGCCTGCCGTGTAGGATTCTCATTTCACCACTTGCATCAACACAGGAGCACGCATGAAAAGCATGGCCAATTAATTTGACCATGTAGCAGTTTGTCAGCTTGTTATGGACATTGTTATCCTATTGTGGTCTGATAACTAATACGGGTCATTACACCTATCACCCATATGTAGCAGTATTTATCCCTACATAGGGATTCACTGTGTTTGAATTATCAGTATATTTTGGTTGAATTAATCCCCCGATGGGGGAGAAATAATACCACCTGATTAGGTTCAATCGAACCTCTTATTTGCACCGTTAACCACTTGTATATCACTATATAGATCCGGCCAGATCTATCACCTTAATAGGATTTATTACATTGTACTGTTATATATGCTGTTCTTATTCACTGGTATATATGTTGTTTTATTCATATGTATAGGGTGGTCATATCCACCTAACAGCTTTCTATATAGCGCTGCATCATTATATTGTTAAGTCCCATCACAGTGGCCCCTTACATGGAGTGTTCCAATCAGAATGCCCCCTTACATCAGGTAAGTCCCATCACAGTGCCCCTTTACATGGAGTGTTCCAATCAGAGTGCCCCCTTACATCAGGTAAGTCCCATCACAGTGCCCCTTTACATGGAGTGTTCCAATCAGAGTGCCCCCTTACATCAGGTAAGTCCCATCACAGTGCCCCTTTACACGGAGTGTTCCAATCAGAGTGCCCCCTTACATCAGGTAAGTCCCATCACAGTGCCCCCTTACACGGAGTGTTCCAATCAGAGTGCCCCTTACATCAGGTAAGTCCCATCACAGTGCCCCCTTACACAGAGTGTTCCAATCAGAGTGCCCCCTTACATCAGGTAAGTCCCATCACAGGGCCCCTTACATGGAGTGTTCCAACCAGAGTGCCCCCTTACATCAGGTAAGTCCCATCACTGTGCCCCTTTACACGGAGTGTTCCAACCAGAGTGCCCCCTTACATCAGGTAAGTCCCATCACAGTGCCCCTTTACACGGAGTGTTCCAATCAGAGTGCCCCCTTACATCAGGTAAGTCCCATCACAGTGCCCCCTTACACGGAGTGTTCCAATCAGAGTGCCTCCTTACATCAGGTAAGTCCCATCACAGTGCCCCTTTACACGGAGTGTTCCAATCAGAGTGCCCCCTTACATCAGGTAAGTCCCATCACAGGGCCCCTTACATGGAGTGTTCCAACCAGAGTGCCCCCTTACATCAGGTAAGTCCCATCACAGTGCCCCTTTACACGGAGTGTTCCAATCAGAGTGCCCCCTTACATCAGGTAAGTCCCATCACAGTGCCCCCTTACACGGAGTGTTCCAATCAGAGTGCCCCCTTACATCAGGTAAGTCCCATCACAGTGCCCCCTTACATGGAGTGTTCCAATCAGAGTGCCCCCTTACATCAGGTAAGTCCCATCACAGTGCCCCCTTACACGGAGTGTTCCAATCAGAGTGCCCCCTTACATCAGGTAAGTCCCATCACAGTGCCCCCTTACATGGAGTGTTCCAATCAGAGTGCCCCCTTACATCAGGTAAGTCCCATCACAGTGCCCCCTTACACGGAGTGTTCCAATCAGAGTGCCCCCTTACATCAGGTAAGTCCCATCACAGTGCCCCCTTACACGGAGTGTTCCAATCAGAGTGCCCCCTTACATCAGGTAAGTCCCATCACAGTGCCCCCTTACATGGAGTGTTCCAATCAGAGTGCCCCCTTACATCAGGTAAGTCCCATCACAGTGCCCCCTTACACAGAGTGTTCCAATCAGAGTGCCCCCTTACATCAGGTAAGTCCCATCACAGGGCCCCTTACATGGAGTGTTCCAACCAGAGTGCCCCCTTACATCAGGTAAGTCCCATCACTGTGCCCCTTTACACGGAGTGTTCCAACCAGAGTGCCCCCTTACATCAGGTAAGTCCCATCACAGTGCCCCTTTACACGGAGTGTTCCAATCAGAGTGCCCCCTTACATCAGGTAAGTCCCATCACAGTGCCCCCTTACACGGAGTGTTCCAATCAGAGTGCCTCCTTACATCAGGTAAGTCCCATCACAGTGCCCCTTTACACGGAGTGTTCCAATCAGAGTGCCCCCTTACATCAGGTAAGTCCCATCACAGGGCCCCTTACATGGAGTGTTCCAACCAGAGTGCCCCCTTACATCAGGTAAGTCCCATCACAGTGCCCCTTTACACGGAGTGTTCCAATCAGAGTGCCCCCTTACATCAGGTAAGTCCCATCACAGTGCCCCCTTACACGGAGTGTTCCAATCAGAGTGCCCCCTTACATCAGGTAAGTCCCATCACAGTGCCCCCTTACATGGAGTGTTCCAATCAGAGTGCCCCCTTACATCAGGTAAGTCCCATCACAGTGCCCCCTTACACGGAGTGTTCCAATCAGAGTGCCCCCTTACATCAGGTAAGTCCCATCACAGTGCCCCCTTACACGGAGTGTTCCAATCAGAGTGCCCCCTTACATCAGGTAAGTCCCATCACAGTGCCCCCTTACATGGAGTGTTCCAATCAGAGCGTCACATATATTAACTGTGTGCATCAGTGTGCTCCCCTATATCAATTGCCCTATAAGGATGGCTTATGGATTAGCCAGGCTCTCTCAGAGACCTGGGGGGGGGGGGGGCTCAACTAAAATCTGGGGGCCTACCCCAGCACTCCCCTATATTTGGCCCTGCCCTTTAGCAATTATATACCCCTCCCTCAAAAACAGATACCCCCAGCAACAATAAATCTCCTAGCAGCCACCATCGACAGACCCTCCAGCACCCCCCAGCACCCCTTGTCACTACATAAATTCAATGCTGGATCCGAACATCCGAACATGCATTCAATGCATTCCCCTGCATTCCCCCTCAAAAAAATGCTCTGAGCTCAGTGATTTGAAAACAAACCAAAAGTTAAAATCCATTGCATTGACCTGCTACGGTGGATTAACACGCACAGTATGTGCATTTTGCAGTATACCTAACAGCCATCAGATGTCACCATTCCTCTGCTGATGAAAAGCGATATTAAAAAAAAAAAAAAACAAAAAACAGATACATATCAAAGCTGAAATAAATAAAATACAACATAAAAGAAATATGATAAATAAATAAAATAGGAAAATAAAGAAAAGAAAAGAATGAATAAATATGTAAGTAAATGAAACAAATAAAATAATAAATAAAATAATAATAAATAAAATAGAAGAACTCTGGGTTAAAAAATGCACCTCTTTCACCTCCCAACATTTAATTTGGGGAGCACTTTAAATGTGGCGTAGTTCTCTACAAATCCCCTGTCATGGATGTCCACAATATTAAACATCCATTACAAATGCTGATTTTTGTATAACTGTATAACGGCGTTTTGTTTTTTTTTGCATTGTTTATGTCTATTAAAGTATTGAGCTGCTCATATTTTTTTTTTTCTTTAACAAAACCCAGTTTAGATTGGAATTATTGCTGGCAGATAATCTGTGGAAAATTCACTGTCACCTTCTCAAATGGTGCTGATTAGAGATGAGCGTAATTTTAGCAAAAACAATTATTGCAGACTTTGCCATCTATAAAAATTTCACTAAAAACTAAATTTTACTAAGTGAACTGCTTTGGCAAAATTTGCCTTAAAATATTTTTTTTTGGGGGGGGGTGTTTAATTTTTAATTTTTTTTTTTAAGTTGTAATTTTTTCACGCTTTTTTAAAAAACTTTTTGGTGTGTGTATTGTAGCTTTTTTTCCTGCTTTTTTTTCCTTTCTGAAAAAAAAGTGAATTAATGAGGCTAATGAGGGGGCAGCCTTTTTAACACAAGAAGAGGTCCAGGATACTTAAAAGAAGCTTCTGCAAGCCATAAGGGCCATCTAAAGCCCCTATAAATTTAAAGTACCAGAAACCAGAACATTAAAGTGGTTGCAAACTCTTCCATATACCCAGTGAAGTGACTGGCCTCAGATGATACACAGAGATGAAATAATTCCCCTTACATTAGTTGCACCTGTTTATCTGCAGCCTTCTTTCTCCTATATCCATTAAAAGTACAGAATTCTCACAGGAGCTCTCACCTCTGAAAAGCAGGAGGGCGGGGAGCCAGGGGCGGACTGACCATTTGGAAACTCGGGCAGTGCCCGAGGGCCCGGGGTCAATAGGGGGCCCCATGAGATGCCCCTGGTACCTTTTTCATAGGCTTTTTTGAGTTTGGGCAAGGACACAGGAGCCCCATGATCCCCTATTGCCCGGGGGCCCCATGAGTTGTCAGTCCGCCCCTGCGGGGAGCTAATGTTACATCAGTGAGGAAAGCCCTGAGAGCTGATTGGAGGGAAGAGGTACACACCCCCCCCCCCCCCCTCCACACAGCACACAGGTACAGAACTGAGGCTGTCAATCTGCTATATGTTCCTCCCCTGTCACCATTTTTCTCTTGGTGTCAGGAAAACTTGTCAGAAGTGACTTATATGGATAGCAGAGGAAGGAAGCAACAGACAGAAATGACATTTAGTGCTCTGGATTGAGACAAGCACACACTATAGAGGGATATGTTTTGTTCATATTTCATGTCACTTTAAATAAAAAAAATGGATTTGTTTAACTGTATTAACTGTACTACATCTTGATCATATCCTTAATTTATAATTTTATATTATATTTTGCATCATATAACTTTTTAAATAAATTATTAGTATTATTATTTATTAATAAGAATACTAATTATTTATATATAAATATATATATAAATATACAGTATATACATAAATATATATAATATGTGTATATATTTTTTATATATATATATATATATATATATTATTATTATATGTTATTACTAAATAAGATAAGGAAAATGAATACAAAAGATGTTTAACTTCCAATATGATTGTAGATCTATATAAACTTCTAAAAATGTTAATCAACTGAGCTTTGGCCATGTTATTTTTTTCTACAATTTTTTAAAAAAAATAATTTATTTTTTTTTTAGATACAACAGGAATTGAAAGGTAATCTCTCCAAAGTGAGGGAAATCTCCTCTTAGACATTTGTCTCTGAAATCAGTTCCCCATTTGGAAGATTTCCCCTCCTCTCCTATTCTGGAGACAACTCAGAATCAGGGGCGGACTGAGCATTTGGAAACTCAGGCACTGCCCGAGGGCTCGGGGTCAGTAGGGGGCCCCATGAGATGCCCCTGGTACCTTTTTCATAGGCTTTTTTGAGTTTGGACAAGGACACAGGGGCCCCATGATCCCCTATTGCCCGGGGGTCCCATGAGTTGTCAGTCCAACCCTGGTCAGAATATTTTCTTTTCTTTCACTTTCAGTCCTAGTGACAATGGTCATCAGTACATATGAAGGGGTAAATCTCACCAGTGGGGAAACAAACAGCAGTAAAATCTGGAACACGTACTGTATATTGGAGGAGCTGGACTTGACTTATCAGTAGTTTATGGTTGGAGAAAGTCAAACAGATTCATATGGGGTACAATGGCTCTGGTGAGGCCATGCCCAATGAAAACGGATCCATGAGAAAGAAGTCCCAGAACAAAGAGTCTAAAATCTCAGTAAAATGTTCATAAAAAAGAAAATATAACATTTCCAATGCATTTCGGGGCTCAAAAATCTCATTCTTCTTTAGGGCTCAGATATAGCATGTACAGCGGGGCAAAAAAGTATTTAGTCAGCCACCAATTGTGCAAGTTCTCCCACTTACAAAGATGAGAGAGGCCTGTAATTGGCATCATAGGGAGACCTCAACTATGAGAGACAAAATGAGAAAACAAATCCAGACAATCACATTGGCTGATCTGGAAAGAATTTATTTGCAAATTATGGTGGAAAATAAGTATTTGGTCACCTACAAACAAGCAAGATTTCTGGCTCTCACAGACCTGTACCTTCTTCTTTAAGAGGCTCCTCTGTCCTGCACTCATTACCTGGATCAATGGCACCTGTTTGAACTTGTTATCAGTATAAAAGACACCTGTCCACAACCTCAAACAGTCACACTCCAAACTCCACTATGGTGAAGACCAAAGAGCTGTCTAGGGACACCAGAAACAAAATTGTAGACCTGCACCAGGCTGGGAAGACTGAATCTGCAATAGGCAAGCAGCTTGGTGTGAACAAATCAACTGTGGGAGCAATAATTAGAAAATGGAAGACATACAAGACCACCTTCATCAGGTGTATATTGTTTACATGGTATTGGAAGAATGAGAGAGCCACACTGATATATTCAATCTAATATGGGCCTTTTGTTATTAGATGCAATGTAAGCAGGGGCAGACAGACCATTTGGAAACTCGAGCACTGCCCGAGGGCCCGGGGTCAGTAGGGGGCCCCATGAGATGCCCCTGGTACCTTTTTCATAGACTTTTTTGAGTTTGGACAAGGACACAGGGGCCCCATGATCCCCTATTGCCCGGGAGCCCCATGAGTTGTCAGTCCGCCCCTGAATGTAAGGGAAGAAATCAACGCCTTTCTAGGTCTTACAAAGTATATGTAAGAATCCAAAGTCTAAACTAGGCATCTAACTTAATGATCCCTACAGATCTGAGCCAGAAATAGTGCATTTATTAATAAAAGCAATGACAATAAAAATGATAAAATCATGTATCATATCATATATATGATTTGCTTGAGTTGTGATTGGAATAAATAGCTGGCTATAAACATAATAAAAAATCTAATATATCTAAGATGTTTACAAGTTGTATATGAACTATTCTACAGACTATATAGAAAGAAGATATAGATTAAATATATATACTAAATAAACACCTTTAACCACTAGCATACAGGGCACTTTTACCCCCTTCCTGCCCATGCCAATTTTTCAGCTTTCAGTGCTGTCGCACTTTGAATGACAATTGCGCGGTCATGCAACACTGTACCCATATGAAATTTTTAGCATTTTTTTGAGACAGATAGAACTTTCTTTTGGCGGTATTTAATCACCTCTGGGGTTTTTATTTTTTGCTAAACAAACCAAAAACATTTGAAAATTTTGAAAAAAAAAGAGTTTTCTCTTAGTTTTTGTGTTAAAATTTTGTAAATAAGTGATTTTTCTCCTTCACTGATGTGCGCTAATGGGGGGCACTAATGGGCACTGATAGATGGCACTGATGGGCACTGATGAGGAGGCACTGCTAGGTGGCGCTGATGGGCATTGACAGGCATCACTGATGGGCACTGAAATGCAGCACTCATATATGGCACTGATAGGCGACACTGATAGGCGGCACTGACTGGCACTGATAGGCGGCACTGACTGGCACTGATAGGTAGCACTGATAGACAGCACTGATGGGCACTAATAGGCGGTACTGATGCACACTGATAGTCGGCACTGACTGGCACTGATAGGCAGCACTGACTGGCACTGATAGGTGGCACTGATTAGCAGCACTGATAGGTGGCACTGACTGGCATTGATAGGTGGCACTGACTGGCACTGATAGGTGACACTGAAAGGCAGCTCAGATGGGCACTGATATGTGGCATTGATGTGTACTGGTAGGCACTGATATGTGGCATTGATGTGGCACTGATGGGCACTGGCAGGTGGCACTGATGAACACTGACAGCTGGCATTGATGTACACTGACAGGTGGCACTGCTGGGGCTACACAGATCATCAGGGCACACTGATCATCAGTTCCCTGATGATCAGTGTACATGTCCCCTCCGAGGAATGCCTATTACCGGCTCTCCTCACCTCTCCTCTGTCAACGTGACAGCTAATGAGGAGAGAAATGCTGATAAGCGACATTTCCCTATTTACATGAGATCAGCTGTGATTGAACACAGCTGATCACATGACCGAGCCGACATCTTCAGCTCTTTCCGTTGATCGAATGTGTGGTTAGAATGGGAGGACGTCATATGACGTCCTCCCAGAACGAGAGAACCGCCTTGCGCCCGTCATTGCCTTATATGGGGGGGGCGGGAGGTGGTTTAAAAAATAAATCTAATTATATATATATATATATATATATAAAATTAGATTTATTTTTTGTTAAAGGTGTTTATTTAGTTTGTTTTCGTAAAACAGTTACAATAACAAAGAAAGAAAAACAAACAACAACAGGAGCCCCAAACTAAGGACATAAAAGTAAGGATTACATAAAAAGGGGAAAAAAACAGTAAACGAGGTATTGCCAGGGCTACCTTGAGCCCATCTAAAAAAAATGGTGACAGTTACATATAGAAACATTCCATAATAAAAGAAAAACCAAAAAAAAAACAAATGAGTACAGTCACACACAAACACACACAATCTCACATATCCACACATGCTCCACCTATTCCTCATAAAACACAGGAGAGATAAAAAGCCCATAGACGCCACTACAGTATTATTATTATTATACAGTATTTATATAGCGCCAACAGTTTGCTCAGGATTTTACAATATAACGGGAGACAATACACGAGACAGCACAGTAACAATACAATGCGATACACGAGGGGTTCGAGGGCCCTGCTCCTTGGAGCTTACAATCTAGGAGGGAGGGGATAGTGGTACAGGAGGAAATAGCTGTGGGGGATGGAGGGCAGGGTAGGCTTCCCTGAAGAGATAGGTTTTCAGAGTGCGCCTAAAGGAGAGGAGAGTAGGTGACAGTCTGATGGATTGGGGTAGGGAGTTCCAGAGGATGGGAGAAGCCCTGGAGAAGTCCTGGAGACGGGCATGGGTGGAGGAAACCAGGGAACTAGAGAGTAGGAGGTCTTGTGAGGAGCTGAGAGTATGTTTTGGGTGGTATTTGGATACCAGATCGGTGATGTAGTTTGGGGCAGTATTGTGAACAGCTTTATACGTCAATGTTAGCATTTTGAATTTTATCCGTTGGGCAACTGGAAGCCAGTGGAGGGATTGGCAGAGGGGGGTGGTGGATACGGAGCGGTTAGTAAGGTGGATGAGTCTGGCCGCAGCATTCAAGATAGAGTGAAGCGGGGATAGCCTGCGGTGAGGTAAGCCGATGAGGAGGGAGCGCCAATACTAACAGGTTGTAGAACCCTGCGACAGTGACTGTGATATTGGGATATCCCCCAGAAATAGTCTGATATATTCAGCCAGGGTTGCCATATTTTTTTAAACTTTTTTTAGGGCAGGCCTGACCTCTGTAGATCAGCTTGTATTTAGCCAAGTCAAGATTCACCATTTGGTGGAATCTCTGTATAGAGGGCGGATTGACATGTTTCTAGTTTAACAAGACAAGTTTTCTAGCATAAAACAGGAGCATATGTATTAATATTCTAGGTTGAGTTTGATGTACAAAATCATTAAAAATACCCAAAAGCCCAACTTCCGGTGTATGGAACCGGCAAATGTAGAGTTTTTTTTCCAAAAAAGTAAAGAGGTCCTGCCAGTACGAAGCAAGAGCCGGAGTCCAGGGGCGGACTGACCATTCGAGCACTCGGGCAGTGCCCGAGAGCCCGGGGCTGTAGGGGGCCCCATAAAATGCCCCGGTACCTTTTTTATAGGTTTTTTTGAGTGTGGACAAGGACACAGGGGCCCCATGATCCCCTATTGCCCGGGGGCCCCATGAGTTGTCAGTCCGCCCCTGAGCCAGACAGACCCAAAACATGTGAAACAGATTCGCATCCCCCAAGGCCACAATGAGGACAAGAGGTCACAGATCCAAAGCCCATACTGGCCAAACTAGCCGGGGTGTAATGAAGATGGTGGAGGAACTTGGATCAAGTTAGCATATCAGCAGTGCTGATGATTTCTTGGAAACAAGCCTCATCCCAACCCTCCTCAAGCAGCCAAGGAAGCACCGCCTTCCACTTGCGATGAGCAATATGAAAAGGGTTAGTCCCGGCTGCCTGGAGACTGGAATAGAAGCCAACTTAACAATATCCGGGTCTGACAGTAACATTTCAAGGGACAATTCGGAAAGCTCGAGGGTCAGAGTCCCGAATTGTACCCATATAACATGATCTAGCAGCAAAAATGTATACAAAAACTTGTAAGTCACTTCATCAAAAGACATAAAGCAACCATCAATAAAAACATGTGAGAGATGAGTAACACCAAGACGACTCCACCAATTTGAGTCAGGGTGACCTAGAAGCTCAGGGATATTAGGGTTGTGCCACAGGGAAAATTATGGGGACACCCCCTGCCACTAGGCCAGCCAGCTAATGAAATTCTTATTATTATTATAAAAAATATATAGAGTATATATGAGTTGTGATTTGAAAAAATAGATATAAGTAGCTATCATGTAACACGTGATATACAGTATCTAAGATGTATTAAAATGGTATATGAACTATTCTATAGGGTATTGTCAAGAAGTGGTGAGTGAGTGACAAGATACATAAATCGCACCACATCCCTGGAATTTGAAAATGTTGAACTAGATAGTGTGGGATTTTCAGGGTGCAAATTTACAATGATAAACAGATTTAAAAACCACAATAAATGTTATTTAATCTTACAAAAAAAAGGGGAAAGAAAAAGAGTAAATAATTACAATACTTTAAAAACAAACATTGAAGCTTGGCTGTATTGTTGCAGTAATTGCCTATATGTTTCGCCCAACAAGGGCTTCTTCAGGGAAGAGAGAGAAAAGCAATATATCAAAAAGAATATACATAAATAATGAACAGTGTTTGTGTATATTCTTTTTGATATATTGTAGACTGTATTACGGTTGAAGCTTTTCTCTCTCTCCCCTGAAGAAGCCCTTGTTGGGCGAAACATGTAGGGAATTACTGCAACAATACAGTCAAGCTTCAATTTTTGTTTTTAAAGTATTGTAATTATTTGCTCTATTTCTTTTCCCTTTTTTTTGTAAGATTAAATAACATTTATTGTGGTTTTTAAATCTGTTTATCATTGTAAATTTGCACCCTGAAAATCCTACACTATTCTATAGGGTATATAGAATGTATAAATTAAACATACATACACACACACATATATATATACATATTGGATCTGGACCAGAAATACATACGTGTATCTATTAAAAAAAAAGCAATTATAATAAAAGTGTTATGTTGAGTATGATAGAAAATGTATGGTGTATAGATGAGCTGTGATTGGAAAAAAGAGTTAGCAATAAATGTGATAACAAACATATCTAAGATGTATTAACATTATATATGAACTATTCTATAGGGTATATACTGTAGAATATAGATAAATAAATAAATGTAAAAAAAAAGATCAATTAAAACCTGACTCCTACCGATCTATTTCCCTTCTGAATACAGATGCTAAATTGTTGGCCCTGGTTCAAGCTACTAGATTGGCATGGATTATTGGTAATATCGTACATAAAGATCAGTCGGGGTTTATTCCTTCTAGAGCGACGGCTAATAACATTCCTAGACTTTTTTTTTAATTTGCAAATTCCGGTGGACAATCCTGGGGGGGGGCAATTTTGTCTTTGGATGCAGCCAAGGCATGGCCTTATCTATGGGAAGTATTGTCTAGATTTGGCTTTGGTCCCAAGTTCATTAGCTGGGTGCGCCTTCTCTATGCTGCCCCTAGTGCCTGAATCTGGGGTAACGGGGATTTGTCAGATTCATTCAGGCTGCAGAGGGGAACAAGGCAGGGTTGTCCTCTCTCGCCCCTGTTGTTCGCTTTGGTGTTAGAACCTTTAACGATTTTGGTACCACAATCTTTATGCGGATGACACACTGTTATATTTGTGCGATACTTCCACATCCTTAGATGCTGTTATGTCCCTTATTGAACGCTTTGGTGGATTTTCCAACTTTAAAATTAATTGATATAAATCGGTGTTGATGCCCGTGGATCCTGTAGAACTCCCCCTCCCGGCCTGTCCACAACACATCCAAGTAGTGTCTACATTTAAGTATTTGGGGGTGGTAGTCTCTCCTGATCCTAAGCAGTATATTTCTCTTAACCTTTTACCGCAACTCCATCAGCAGAAATTGAAGTGCAAACTCCCTCTGTCAGTGGTGGGTAGGGTCCAGGGGCGGACTGACCATTCAAGCACTCGGGCACTGTCCGAGGGCCCAGGGGTCAGTAGGGAGGCCCCAAGAAATGCCCCTGGTACCTTTTTTATAGGCTTTTTTGAGTGTGGGCAAGGACACAGGGGCCCCATGATCCCCTATTGCCCGGGGGCCCCATGAGTTGTCAGTCTGCCCCTGGTAGGGTCAATTTAATTAAAATGATTTGGGCCCGCAACTTCTTTATATTTTTCATAATTCTCCCATATGGATTCCTAAGAAATGGTTCCATCGCAGACCCAGTTTAGAAGTCGCATTTGGAAAAATCAGGTGGCTAGGTTAAAATTGTCTACGTTGCAATATGGCAAGGAGTCGGGAGGGTTGGCGTTTCCTGAGCCCAGACTTTATTTTCTGGCGGCCCAATTGCAGCAACTGGTTGGCTGGGATTCTCCTGATAATACTGATCCCATTATATGTTTGATTTCCCTTCCTGATCCCACCATTTTGGCTTTCTCATCTTGAGATGGCTCTACCGGTCCTTCCATCCACAGCTCCAACTGTGGACCTCTTGAGGCGCGTTTGGAGTACGGTAAAAGCGTCCTTTCATATTACCAGCTTTCTTTCCTGTACTTCCTTGTGGAATAATCCGCAATATGTAGAACTGGTTAAACTGGTGGTTTTTAAGTGGGGCAGGCGGGACTCACCTGATTGTCCGAGATGTAGGGTCTAACAAGGTGATTTCATTCATATGCTTGTTACATAGATATTGGAGTGAGGTTCTCCAACTTATTTCTCTAGTATCTCAAAATACTGTTCCCCAGGATCCCTTGCATTGTCTGTTGGGGGCACTGGACCAAGAACTGTTCCAACCAGGAGGGGTATATTATGGTATCTAGACTTTTATATCTGGCTAGGAAGAAGATAGCAAGGTACTGGTTATCTCCGGCTCCTCTGACTAGTAAGCAATGAATAGATTATGTTAATTCTTTACTCCCACGGGAGAAACTTGCAATGCCTATCCTAAGTTCCAGCAGGTATGGCAGGGTTGGCTGGATACACATGGGTTTGCCCCTCCTCAGTTGATAGTGGACCAACTTCTGCAGGTGTGATATTTTATTTCAGGTGTGTGGCTCCACTCCTCCCCCTGAGGGAGTTCACCTGCATCCCCCATTCTTTTTGATGAGACATCTTGTGTGAAGGAGAGGCTGTTGTTGATGTGGTTATTTTTGTATTGTTTGAAGACCTGTTTTGGGCTTTGTTCCTTTCCCCCATTTCTGTTTACATATGGTCGGGAAGGAATAAGACGTAAAAAGGGAAAAGCAAGATATTGTCAAGAAAGTTTTGGATCCTTGTGATCTCTGTTTTGTTTGATTACCATTTCTGTTATTCTGTGTATTACGGGATCTGCGTATCCACAGTATGTTGCAGTAATGTCATTGTGGATTCTGTAAGTACTGTTCCATTTTCTCTATTATCTTGACAATAAATTGTTTGGATTAAAAAAATGTAAAAGAAATTCCTTTCCCCCCCTTTTTTTCTCTGTTTGCTTTGGTGTGGCAATGGATAGCTGCCTCTAGTCTGAGTTATTATCAGTGTTATATTTATGTTTTGTTATTTAAGTGACATTGATGGCCCCTGCGTGGATGTATCTTTTGCCCTGTTGGTGTTAGAACACTGATTTCTCTAATTTCTAGTTCCTCTATGTGCAATTGATAGCCCCTGCGTGGGCGTAATTTGTTGCTCCTGTGTTAATTGTTATAAATTAATAAAAACCATTGAAATACAAAAAAATACAAAAAAATAAATAAAATTATAATATATATATATATATATTTTTTTTTTTAAATTATAATTTTATTATATATATATTGTTTTTAAATATTTAAAATATATATATATATATATATATATATATATATATATATTTAAATATTTAAAAACAATATATATATAATAAAATTATAATTAAAAAAAATATATATATATTTATATATATATATATATATATATATTTTTTTTTATATATATATATATATATATATATATATATTTATATATATATATATATATATATATTTATATATATATATATATATATATATTTTATAATTTTATTATATTTTTTAAATTTTTTTGTATTTCAATGGTTTTTATTAATTTATAACAATTAACACAGGAGCAACAAATCATATATATATATAGCGCAGTAATATAGGTGGAGTGCACAATGGTGCATCAATCACAGTGCATATCAATCATGCCCTCTCAAAGGCCATCTATAGAAAAAAGAAAATTGGGTTGCTCCACATAAAAAAACATTTATTGTTGAAAAATCACCACCATACAAAAGAGTGATCCAAAAAAATGGACAAAGCCATACATCATAGTGTTCAACAAACAGTTTCGGACTAATATGTTAATGCCCCCCCTTGGGTTATCCCACTGATATAGTTAAAAAAAGAAAGGGATACTTTGTCCCGACAGAAAGACAGATGGCTTAATTCCTGCAGACTGCCTTTCATCTCTCAGTTTCATCCTTATTCAAATCGGGTTTTAAATATAATTAAAAAACATTGGTCAATTTTGAGTACTAATTATCCCTCTATACCAGAATTTAATCTCCGTCCGTTATTACCGGGGAAGGACATGATTTCATGACTTTTCCATTAAGATCAACAGCACAACCATTGGTCCTTCCCCTCATGGCAGGGTGCTAGGCGAAATCCTGGACTCTGACCTCTCCTTTGGGCCCCACATCCACTCACTGGCTAAATCCTGCCGCCTCAACCTCCGGAACATTTCCAAAATCCGCCCCTTCCTGACCACAAAACAACTCATCCACGCCTTGGTTATATCCCGCCTCGGTTACTGCAACTCCCTCCTCACTGGTCCTCCGTTACACAGGTTATCCCCCCTTCAGTCTATTATGAATGCTGCTGCTAGACTCATCCACCTTACCAACCGATCAGCGACTGCTGCCCCTCTCTGCCAATCCCTCCACTGGCTTCCACTAACCCAACATATAAAATTCAAAATACTAACCACAGCTTACAAAGCCATCCACAACACTGCCCCTAGCTACATCACCAACCTCATCCACAGATACTGCCCAAATCGCCCACTCCGCTCCTCCCATGATATCCTCCTCTCTAGCTCCCTCATCACCTCCTCCCATGCTCGCCTCCAGGACTTCTCCAGAGCCTCTCCCATCCTCTGGAACTCCCTACCACAGCATGTCCGGTCAGCCCCCACCCTGTCTGCCTTTAGGCGATCTTTGAAAACTCACTTCTTCAGGGAAGCCTACCCCACCCCCACCTAAGAACTGTACTTGAATCACCTCCGCCAGATCATCCCCCGTAGCCAGGGGCGGACTGACAACTCATGGGGCCCCCGGGCAATAAGGGTTCATGGGGCCCCTGTGTCAGGGGCGGGCTGACCATTTGGAAACTCGGGCACTGCCCGAGGGCCCGAGGTCAGTAGGGGGCCCCATGAGATGCCTCTGGTACCTTTTTCATAGGCTTTTTTGAGTTTGGGCAAGGACACAGGGGCCCCATGATCCCCTATTGCCCGAGAGACCCATAAGTTGTCAGTCCGCCCCTGGGTACGTATTTGATACAATTTTACATTTTCCCAATGCCAACATGGCAACATACATGTGGTAGTATGCAGGGGCGGACTGACAATTCATGGGGCCCCCGGGTAATAGGGGATCATGGGGCCCCTGTGTCCTTGTCCAAACTCAAAAAAGCCTATGAAAAAGGTACCAGGGGCATCTCATGGTGCCCCCTACTGACCCTGGGCCCTCGGGCAGTGCCCGAGTTTCCAAATGGTCAGTCCGCCCCTGCCCGTAGCTATCACCTTTTGTATCACCTCCCCCTTCCTTTAGATTGTAAACTCCACGAGCCGGGGCCCTCCTATTCCTTCTGTACTGAAATGTATTGTAATTGTACTGTCTCCCTTATATTGTAAAGTGCTGAGCAAACTGTTGGCGTTATATAAATCCTGTATAATAATAATAATAATAATAATAATAATAATAAATCCTGTATAATAATAATAATAATAATAATAATAAATCCTGTATAATAATAATAATAATAATAATAATAAATCCTGTATAATATTAATAATAATAATAAATCCTGTATAATAATAATAATGATAGGTTAGTAAGATCAGGTCACTATAATCCACCTTTATTCCCTTTAACCTTTTTGGGTCCTCGTAACTTTGGCTCTTATCCGTGCCTCAGTTGTATACAATGTAACAATATGGTAAAGGGAAAATCTTTCTCACATCCTCATTTAGGTTACAATATATCCATCAAGGAACAATATACCTGTCAGTCATCATGACTGATGAAAAAAATACTGATGGGCTTTAACCAGTCCCTGCTATATACAGAATATTTTCAAACAAAGAATATGTATTTTAAAATATTTTTATATTTAATATTTTTAACAATTTAGAACAAAAAAATAAATGAATAAATACACAAAAGCCGTTTGGCCAGCTCGGGTGATGTTCTTAGATACCCCATGAATGAGCCTGAAACTGGAAGACTGATTCATTCTAGTTGTGACATCACAACATACTTTTTTTAGTTCTTTTTATGTCACAAGGGCAATAAAATAGGGGGGAAGTACCAGTACCGGTATCTGATAGCTGTGAGGTCATTGTCCACAACAGTGAGGAAGAATGAGGAAACCAGTCTAATAAAATATATCTGGTTAACATTGCTTGCAGGAAGAAACACTTTGGAAATTCTCAACAGTTTAGAAAAAAAGGTCGCCACCCTGAGAGGTATCACTTGCTATAAAGCTGTTATTTGCAGTCACGCAGTCATCACAGAGAACAGAGCAGCTCTGCCAGGCAGGTAAGTCTCTGATTATTTACACTGATTATCTTAGAGTAGAACCTTGGTATTGCTAGGTACTTGCAGATAGATAATTAATTTTTTCACAATATTTCTTTTATTTTTCCTTTTTCTTTTTTTTTTTTCTTTTTCCTTTTTCTTTTTTTTTTCTTTTTCCTTTTCTTTTTTCTTTTCATGTTGTTTTTCCCTTTCCTTTTCTTTTCAAACAATACAAAGATAATAAAATACTAAATTATCACTGTATCATAGAGTACCTAAAGGTATTATATACATACTGAATAGCGAATAAATAAAAGATGTATAATAATAATAATAATAATAGACCTAAAATGCACTGGAGACAGGTTGCAGAAGTTTCTTAATATCGTATTCTAATTCCGAGACTTGGGAAGATGTGAGATCGTGTTATGGAAGTTTGCCTAAATGGTGGTAGATGGTAGATGGAATCAGGGGCGGACTAACAACTCATGGGGCCCCTGGGCAATTGGGGATTATGGTGCGCCTGTGTCCTTGCCCAAACTCAAAAAAGCCTATGAAAAAGGTACCAGGAGCATCTCATGGGGCCCCCTACTGACCCCGGGCCCTCGTGCAGTGCCTGAGTTTCCAAATGGTCAGTCCGCCCCTGATTCTGAGTTGTCTCCAGAATAGGAAAGGAGGGGAAATCTTCCAAATGGGGCACTGGTTTCAGAGACAAATGTCTAAGAGGAGATTTCCCTCACTTTGGAGAGATTTCCAAATGGTCAGTCCTTCCCTGGATGGAATCTAAGTTTTATTCCAATGGGTAGATAAAGATCAAGTACTGGTTTGTAGAATTTCAAATTAAAAATCTTAAGAAAATTTGTGCAAAAATTCTCAGTGCATTCAAATGTCGTTTGAAAGTAGTCCAATATTTTATTTGCTCTTAATATTTGATTTTGGAATAAATGGACATTCCCAAACAAAAACCACATACACTGTTAGAAATTTGACCATTCGAGAAAAATGTTCCATCCTATTCCTTCAAATTTTCTTGTCACTGCAGTGGAAAACGAATGTCAATTTTCTTAATGATAAGAAAAAGGGAATGAACGTTCTTACAATGAAAAATGACAAACAGAATGTCTACTAGTATATACTAGTGTAATACAACCATTAGTCCCTCCCCTAATGCCAGGGTACTAGGTGTAATCCTAGACTCCCATCAGTCCTTTCACCCCCAAATCCAATCACTGTTCAAATCTTGTAGACTTCACCTCTACAACATCTGCAAAGATACGCCCGTTCTTAACTTTTGAAACCACTAAACAACTTATTCACTCCCTTGTTATACCTCGCCTTGACTATTGTAACTCCCTCCTCATTGACCTACCTCATCGCAGGCTATCCCCTCTTCAGTCTATCTTGAAAGCTGCTGCCAAACTCATCCACCTTATTAATCGTTCCATATCTGCCATCCCTCTCTGCCAATCCTGCCAAAGCTGTAGTTTGGCTGAGATACCCATTTGGGTATCTTACACCACCCCCAACCAATTGGCCTAGTAACGACAGATAACTTATGGGTTCAGAACCCAAGCCCAAAGCCAAACTCATCCTAAGTCCCATGTAACTTTTTTCCAGTCTATGACCGTATCCTGGAGCATGTCCTCAGTCTCTAACTATCTCTTGCAGCATTTTGCAGTCTCTGACAGTTTTCTGTAGTATATAGTAGTATGTCCACTGAATATTTTGTGTGGTCCTTTGGCCATGTTCTGGGCCATGCTCGAGGACTCTTTTGTCAAGAAAGTTAACCAGCACTGATTTAGATAATTGAATACTAGCTTATGGATGGATTGGTTGGTTGGTTGATTGATTGGTTATTAACATTGAATTGATAATGTATATAAAGCAAATTTTTACAAAGTTTACATAGAGTTTGGAGGTAATAAAACCCCATCTAAACACTATCTAAAGGGGGATTTCCTCCTTGCTATGGAGAAATTTCATCTTTCTTCCTGTTGCGTATTTGACATGGAAGTGAAGGGAATTCTCCCTAATAGAACACAGACAGCAAAAGAAAAAAAACAGCCCAAATGGAGTCTTAACCATCTGCTAACCTATACAAAACTAAAAAATGACTTTACATATATTTTAAGAATGGAAAACTTGGGTTCTTTGTTGTACCAAGCTAAAGAATTTTCAGGTCCAGATACAGATTTATTCCAATGTCAGATTGTTTGCAAAGCCAACACACTTTGAGAAGTGCAGCTCCATTGCTTCATAAGGCTACTAGTACCAGCTACTGATTAATGTTGTGGTAACCCACATTGTATAAAACACCCAACAAAAAACGTTGAATTCCAGCCTTAGCACACTTAATATTAGCACACTTACCTGTCCATGCATCTAGCACTGTCCTCAACCCAAGCCAATGGCACCACCATTTTGACTAAGGGAAACCGGCAGTGAAGCCTTGCGGCTTCATCACCGGTTTCCTACTGCCCCTAGTTTTGACAGGTACTTGCTCCCACTTCTGGCTCAGTTCGCCACAGCCAACTGAGCTGGAAGTTCAGCACCCCCCGCAGCCCTCTGGGACACTTCCAAGGTCCCAGAGGATTGCAGCCCATTTGCAAAGTGCCGAACTTCCAGCTCAGTTGGCTGCGGCAAACTGCGCCAGAAGTGGGAGCAGGTACCTGTCAAAACTAGGTACCTGCTTCCCCCCAAACGGTGCCAAATGTGGCAGCGGAGGGGGGGAGGAGGCAGAATTAAATAATCTGACAGATTGGTTGGGCCATTTGATTGATGGATCGACTTGAGTACAGCCAGCCTGCTGGATTATTTACATGCGATTGCTGCATGGAGCTATAGCCGCTAGCAGTAATCACTGTAATCCAGCACATGGGAAGGCTCCCTGTGCCCCCTGTATGCAGAATACAATAGTGCTGCAGGAGGGATTCCCCCATCAACACCAAATGTGTTGATGGGGGAATCGAGCAATTTTGTTTCCTTCCATCGATGGTGGAAAGAAAGAAAATTCAATAATCTATAACTTGCCTTAGAGAGGGAGCAAACCATGGACTAGGTATCAGTGGGCACTTAATGGCAGGGGTGTAGCTATGTGTCATGGGGGCCCCCCAAAAAATATTAGGGGCCCTCTGCCTCTCTACTCTTCCCCCCAAAGGCAATTCATCTAGTGGTGACATATCATCAAGAACCAGATGTGAAATTTTGTGAAACTACCATGGTCTAATTACATAATTAACATCTATACTTTGACACATTCATTTGGAAAAAGAGAACCAAGGCAAGGCATACATGGGTCAAATTCTGAATTAATTTTCTTTCAAAAATCAGAAATGTTGCCTTCAATTTCAACTCGTTGCTACAGAAAATAATTTTTGTGGCTGGGAATCTTCTTTTCTTTCACAGATCATGTTCGTTTTTTTTTCGATCATATTCTCCCATCAGCGATTAGAAAATCGTTCATTTTTCAAAAAATTTCCAACATGCCCATCGCTCAAATTCGATGGACGCACAAAAACCGTCCAATGCTGCGTCATTTCTGAATTTGACTCATGTATGGACTGCAAAAGTTAATAGTGTGGCTCTAAATTCTGGGGGATGCTCTTGACACTCACTAGAGCAGAAGATGCCACTTGGGTGGGCAGTGAAAGGTCTATGATGTTATAGAAAAAGTCCAGGTGAATGCAACTAACTACTACTAACTGTACCATGAACTGAATATATTAGAATCTTCAAAGACCTAAATGGTAAAACCAATGATAATGTCATATACTGTAATCTGTTTTCAGGATCCTCAGTTTGATATAGAAGCAACTCTGATTGAATATTTATTTTGGGCTGGACATTCCAGTTCTCAGCAAGTCCGTTTTGTAAAGTCCCCATCATGGAGGGGTTTCCTGCTGTGTTCTACAGTGAGCCTGCAGTGCTGGGACTACTTTCCAATGCTGTCAGTGCTTTCCTCGTTTCTATGCAAAACTTTTCACTCTTCAGCACCTCAGTTGCCATTGGTGGAGTAGAAAACATCCTTGCAGGTAAGCATAAGGTCATGGCGGTTTGTCCATATATATCTCTGTAATAAAGAACTGGTACAATGACTGATGGTTCTCATTTTAATTTTTTAGGTGTTCATCTAATATTGATTGGCGGTATCACTCAGCTCATTGCCGGATTCCTGTCTTTCAGAAAGTATGACCATCTAGGTGGTACAGCCTTCATAGCCTTCTCTGCGTTGTGGAGCAGCTATGGTGCTACACGTATCATTGTTGGTACAGAATCAGAAGCGCAGAACAGCTCAGTAGTGCCATCCCTTCCTCCGATTCCAGTCCAAGAGAGTGCAGTGGCTGGGCTTGTGTCCTATATCATAATTGCATTTATTCTGTCTTTCTGCTCAGCAACCGTTAACTATATCATGCCTTTTGTGTTTGGAGCACTAACGTTAACGCTAGTTTTTGAGGCAGTGGGCCTGTTTGGTCGCTGGGCTTTGGTGGTCTCTGGTGTGCTGGAACTGGTCATAGTGTTGTGTGGACTTTATGGAGCAGCAGCCCTACTGCTTAAAGGCATCACCCAGAGATATGTTCTTCCAGGCTTCGGCAATGCCCTCTTTAACGTCCTACTTCTTGGATCTGCCAGTCGGAACGCTTCTAAGACTGCAGGAGAAGAGAAGAAGAAAAATACAAAGTATGCTGAGCCAATGGCCCTGGGCAATCTCTGCGACACCATCTCTCCATTCATCATGGCATTCTACTGCTTTGGTTATATGAAAACTTTTTATGTAGGTGCTATCTGGATCAGCATCAATGTCCTGTCTCAGCTGCTGTCCAGTTACTACAGTTATCTGAGGGATGACATTTATCATGCCACAAAGTTTGCTTTCCACTCTATCTTCTGGCTGGTCAAGTCATGGGAAGAGTTTACCGCAACAGTTGTCCTCACCTCAAGAAAAGTCTCAGATAGCAGAGAGCTAATGGTTGGTGACTGGTTCTTCCTGGCTTCAGCTTGCGTGTTCTGCTTTTTATCACTGAACAAGGACGCCCTTGAAGTAGCACATAATGTTGCATTTGTTCTAATGACTGTGTCCACCATCCAGCAAATCCCAAGCCAAGCTTACTATATATTCTTCGGAGTGACTTGCAGTTTATTCACCGTAGTCTCCCTTTACACAACCTTTGCCAGCCTTGTGAATTCCATAGCTGAAAAAGTTCTGATACCCATTGGAAACATAGTGATATCAAGTGCCAAGTTCCAGAAAGTGTTCCTGTGGGGCAGACGGTGTCTAAAGAGGCCGGGGCAGGAGCTAACGGTCAAGGAAAATATCAGTTCTCGCTCTTCGGACCCTCTCTTCTACATATGTAATGGTCTAGCTTCGCTTGCTGCTATCCAGACTTCTTTAGGCTACTCAATCCAAGCACATTTATCAATTCCCTGGGTGCTTATACCTGGAGCTATTATACAACTATACATCTGCAGAATCGATGTCCAAGGGGGTCGAAGATTTGGATCAGTTCTTCCATTTTGTTACTCTGCTGTCTGGGCAACCTGGGTGTGGCTACGTTTTGCAGGTATGAAATAGACCACATTTCTAAAGTGCAAACAAAGCAGTACTACATATACAGTATGCCTGTTTAAGTGTAACTGTTCTTTAGTACAGATATCCTTTGACTGATGTCCCTTCCCTTCTAATGACTCCAAAGGTCTTCTAGTCACCTGTATTGATAGAAAAGTGAGTGCCATTCATGTTTACAGAGCAAGGCCTTTAAGAGACTATGTCCACCTCCATTATGTTAAGTCTTGGTGCACTCTGAAGCAATCACAACATCTACTTTTTCAAAAGAACAAGCTTACCTCCTTCAGCCATGGGATGCAGCTTCTTATCGATTTTTAACCAGGGCTAAAACAATTTGGTTGGTATTCTCAGTTTGAAACAGAAATAAAGCAGAGAGTGCTCCCCTTTCCTTACTCATTTGGAAAAATCCGATACTTACCTGCAGGGCTGCTTATAGGGAGGTAGATCCAGCCCTCCTATACTAGGGCTGGGCCCAGGGGCAGACTGACCATTTGGAAACTCGGGCACTGCCCGAGGGCCCGAGGTCAGTAGGGGGCCCCATGAGATGCCCCTGATCCCCTATTGCCCGGGGGCCCCATGAGTTGTCAGTCCACCCCTGGCTGGGCCTCTTACGTTTAAATACCTTTGGGCACATGCACATTAATGCCATGGGCTGTGGCTCCCGGTGGTATAAATAAAAGAGTCCCAGGCCCAGGGGCGGACTGACCATTTGGAAACTCGGGCACTGCCCGAGGGCCCGGGGTCAGTAGGGGGCCCCATGAGATGCCCCTGGTATCTTTTTCATAGGCTTTTTTGAGTTTGGGCAAGGACACAGGGGCCCCATGATCCCCCATTGCCCGGGGGACCCATGAGTTGTCAGTCCGCCCCTGCCCAGGCCCCATCATTTGAGCAGCAGGAACCAGAGAAAAAGAGGGGACTCTTTCTTGAACCAGAAATTCTTTGTGCCATGGCTCCTGACCAATAAATTCTGGCCTCTTTCTCTATATCTGTCAGGCAGGCTGTATCGGGTAGCGAAGAACCCAGTCAAGCAGGTTCTATGGGACCCCATCATTTCTAATGGCAACCCTGCTTACCTGTCCTCACTCCTTCCAGACCTTTGCTGCTCGGCCACTTTTCCAAAGTCTCCCAGTCGGGCAACTTTATCTTCTGCACAAGCATGGAAAAATCTCTATCCATCCCTATAAAAAGGCTATCTCTACAAAAGTTTTAATAGGGGATGGCCATAGGAACAAATTGGATTTTATCCATTCCTGCACAGCACAAGAAGATGCTTGGCCTTGACTTTGCAAGTCCCAGTGGCCCATATAGCTAACATCTGGCAGTAGCATGGACAAGACATTTATGCGGGTGCTGGGGAAGGTAGAGGACAACTGTACAGAAATACATTAATTCTCTAAATATCACAGAAATATTAACCACACCAAATAATAAATATGAACCATTGGCCATTTTTTCTGCAAACAATAAAGTCGGGGCGGCACAGTGGCTTAGTGGTTAGCACTTCCGCCTGGCAGTACTAGGTCGTTGGTTTGAATCCCAATGACGGCACCACCTGCCTGGAGTTTGCATAGGGGATGGCTATAGGAACAAATTGACAAATTGGATTTTATCCATTCCTGCACAGCAAAAGAAGATGCTTGGCCTTGACTTTGCAAGTCCCAGTGGCCCATATAGCTAACATCTGGCAGTAGCATGGACAAGACATTTATGCAGGTGCTGGGGAAGGTAGAAGAGGTCAGTTAAAGTTCTCCCTGTGCCTGCGTGGGTTTCCTCCGGGTGCTCCGGTTTCCTCCCACACACCAAAGACATGCAGGTAGGTTAATTGGATCCTGTCTAAATTGTCCATAGTATGTATATGTATGAATGTGAGTTAGGGACATTGAGGGTTAGGGACTGATGTGAATGTACAATATATATATATGTGAAGTGCTGCGTAAATTGACGGCGCTATATAAGTACCTGAAATAAATAAATAAAAGATCATATATTTTTTTCCTAGGTTCTCTGCTAGGAATTGCTGCAAACAATGATGCTGGGTTCACAGTTGGAGCAATCTCTTTTTTGGTAATCAACATCTTCATGATTGCCTTTGGTAAGTATGACAATAATATATTATTTGACAAAGCAAAGCCATTTCTTAGAGGAAGGTAGAGAATGCACTCAAAGGATTTTCAATGGTGAGCCTAAGAGAGCGTTGGTGAGATAAAGCAAATTTATTGTCTTCGTCATTCTCCACTGAGAAATCCAAGAGTAGGAACTCAAAGAACTTTCAATGGAGAATCCAAGAGATAATGCTAGAGATAGAGATTTTCACAGGTTATCAATATGTGGGCAAAGTCATTACTTGAGACCTGGCGGTCTGTATTCAGCAGCTCACCACAAAGACAGGGATCCACTGGAAGAGCAGAGAAATCCAAGTGTAATAGGTCAAAGAGAGCGCCAAATGGAAAATCATTGGGAGTCCAAAGTCTTTATTGTCCACCTGGTTGCAATAAGTAAGCCAAAAGACAGCCAAGGCTGATTTTTCCTTTGGCGCTGTTTTTGACCTATTACATTTGGATTTCTCAACTTGGGTGAATGTCCTCTTCAGGGGCATGTCTCTCTTTGTGGTGAGCTGTCGAATACAAGCCAAATGGGCTCAAGTAAGGACTTAACATTTTAAAAATGTGATAAAATCTCTATCTCTTCCATTATCTCTTGGCTTCTAAGTTGAAAGAACTTTGAGTGCCTACTCTCTTGGATACTCCTGGATTTTTCAATGGAGAATGAGGAAAGCCATAAATTTGCTTTATTATTCAATGCTTCAGTGAGTCACAGTCTGCCTCAGGGCGGACTGACAAGTCATGGGGCCCTCGGGCAATAGGGGATCATGGGGCCCCTGTGTCCTTACCCAAACTCAAAAAAGCCTATGAAAAAGGTACCAGGGGCATCTCATGGGGCCCCCTACTGACCCTGGGCCCTCAGGCAGTGCCCGAGTTTCCAAATGGTCAGTCCACCCCTGGTCTGCCTTTATCAAGACCTTCATAAATGTGACTCTCCAAAACATTGGCAAAATTAAGCAACTTTTTTTATTCTCATCATCCTCCATTGGAGGTCCTTTGAGCGCCTACACTACCTTTGGCTGTAATGTTTGATGTTGGTTGTTGTTGTTGATGTTGTATTATATTATGATATACAGTATATAAGTCTACATTTTGCACTCTGAATACAAAACATGTGCAATGGATTTTTTTTTCAAACTGGGTTTTTGTTTGCACATGCTTAAATGATTGAACTAAAATCAGTTTTAAAAACCCTAAAATGTTTTTTCAAATGTATTTTTTTTTACAATGAGAATTGTAGTCTACAATTTTACAAATAAGTAAAGACCTCCAGCCCTCCCTCTCCAGCTCTTTAAGCTGTAGCCCTCCTTTATTTTTTGGGCAGCAAAACCTAGTGTGGCATTGCCCTACCTGCTCAGGAATATCCCATAGGCTTGAATAGGACGTTGCTCCAACAGTATGGGTACAACCTATTCTAGTCTATGGGATGTTATTATCTTAGGAGGCTGGGAGCTTTTTACCAAAAAAGTGAATAATTATTCTGTCTGCACTATATTGCCAAACATATTGGGCCAACCCTCCAAATCATGTGATTCACGTGTTCCAATCCCCTCCATGGACACAGGTATATACAATCAAGCCCCTAGGCATGCAGACTGCTTTTACAAACATTGGTGAAAGAATGGGTTGCTCTCAGGAGCTCAGTGACTCCAAGCGTGGTCCCGTGATAGGTGGCCACCTGTGCAATAAGTCCATCCGTGACATTTCCTGGCTACTAAGTATTCCACGTTCAACTGTTAGTGGGATTATAACAAAGTGGAGGCAACTGGGAACAACAGCAACTCAGCCACCAAGTGGTAGGCCACGTCACATGACAGAGCGGGGTCAGTGCATGCTGAAGCGCACAGTGCGCAGAAGTCACCAACTGTCTGCAGAGTCAATAGCTAAAGACTTCCAAACTTGGTGTGGTCTTCAGATGAGCCCAACAACAGTGCGTAGAGAGCTTCATGGAATGGGTTTCCATGGCCGAGCAGCTGCATCCAAGCCTTATATCACCAAGTGCAATGCAAAGCGTCGAATGCAGTGGTGTAAAGCACGCTGCCACTGGACTCTAGAGCAGTGGAGACATGTTCTCTGGAGTGACCAATCACACTTCTCTGTCTGGCAATCCGATGGATGTGTCTGGGTTTGGCAGTTGCCAGGAGAACGGTACTTGCCTGACTGCATTGTGCCAAGTGTAAAGTTTGGTGGAGGGGGGATTATGGTGTGGGGTTGTTTTTCAGAGGTTGGGCTTGGCCCCCTAGTTCCAGGGAAGTGAACTCTTAAGGTGTCAGCATACCAAGACTTTTTGGACAATTTCATGCTCCCAGCTTTGTGGGAAGAGTTTGGGGATGACCCCTTCCTGTTCCAACATGACGGCGCACCAGTGCACAAAGCAAGGTCCATAAAGACATGGATGAGCAAGTTTGGGGTGGAGGAACTTGACTGTCCTGCACAGAGTCCTGACCTCAACCAAATAGAACACCATTGGGATGAATTAGAGTGGAGACTGTGAGCCAGGCCTCCTCCCCCGACATCAGTGCCTGACCTGACAAATGTGCTTCTGGAAGAATGGTCAAACATTCCCATAGACACCCTCCTAAACCTTGTGGATAGCCTTCCCAGAAGCTATGATAGTTGCAAAGTGCGGGGCAACTCATATTGAACCCTATGGACTAAGACTGAAAGGCCATTAAAGTTAATTTGCGTGGAAAGGCCGGTGTCCCAATACTTTTGGCAATATAGTGTATCTGTGCACCTTTAGTGCACCTAAAAAAGAGGGAGTGCTGTCACTGACGTGGATTTGTTTATTAACAAAACCATGTGATCACTATGTCAGTGCTGACATTGAGGTCCCATCACATCTTAGAAAACAAAGTTGGAATTTTTCAAATGACAAAAATGTGAGGCTAGTTTGAGGAAAGCAAATTGGTAATTTGTAGAGAAAAAAAATTTCAGTGAAATACCTCATCCCTAAACCTGTGTTAAAGTAAAGCCAAAACATTAACTTTCCAATTTTACAAAATGTTCATTTCCGACTTGATTGATTGTTGATTGTTTCTATCTGTTTCCATGACATCAATATGAACGGCATTTTTGGGTTTGTTTTTACCTAGCTGCTCATGCCAACACTGTCCTACTACTTGTCAGTGTGATGATGGAGGCCGTGGTAGTCAGTTTTCTGCTCTTCACGTTGGAAAAGCTTCCTCTTCAGTATGAAAGTAGGTACTAAGTACTTGTATGGACTGTCGGGTCATCATATAGGAGGGATATGGTATACAAGTACGGTCTGAAAAATTCACAGCCCGACTCAGAAGGAGTGACCACACAGACATAACACTTTATCACTGAACCAAGCCAATCTTCTAGACCAGGGGTGTCACACTGGTGGCCCTCCAGCTGTTGCAAAACTAGTCCCATCATGCCTCTACCTATGGGAGTCATGCTTGTAACTGTCAATCTTGCATTGCCTCATGAACTTGTAGTTTGGGAACAGCTGGAGGGCTGGCAGTTTGACACCTGTGCTCTAGAGGTTCGATGCTGAAAATGGTGCATGCACGCTATATGGTTTTCATGTGCTCTTTGGAAACAGTTGGCACCCCCTGCTGTCAACATGGAATAAGAAGGCTCCAAGCGTTACATCTGCAGGCAAAGTGATGGCAAATGGTCCTCTGCACTGCTGTTGCATACCCTCAGAATCCCAGAAGACTGTTGCCATCACTATGCCAACCGATGGAACACTTTGAGTCTTCTTATTCCACTTTCTCCATTTTCAAGTTGACTACGGGGTGTGCCAACTGTTACAAAGAACCATATACCATTCATACACCATTTTCAGTACTGAACCTCTGGAAGTGTGACCATTTCAGACAACCCTCATAATATGGATTATAGGGTCATTTGTTGGAAAGATGGCTCTCAACTGCATTTAACAATAATCAAACAGCTTACTTTACCTGGGTTTATGTTCTTTTGAATATCAAACAACTTGTTACATTATTATTATCACGTACCTGGTGCTGGAGGCCAATGGAGAGAGGGATTCCCTCGTGGCTAAATTCCAGGTTCCCCTGAAGATGGGACAGGAGGAATCAGGCCCAAAGTAGCACGGGTCAGGAGAGCTTGTATGATCCAACTGAGGATGCTTGTCAGAAGTACACCCACGTGAACAGCTGATGTACTGGAGTGGTGTCTCCAGACAGGTGGCACCCATGAGAAATAGAAGGTCTTCAGTGTAGCAGAAGACAGAAGAGTATGCTTGGGTGAAAAGTGGAGATCAGAGCAGACATAATCAGATGGATAGCCGAGGTCATACACAGGAGAGCAAGCAAGAAGATTTGTTATCCAAGTTGGGGTCATACACAGGAGAGCAATCAAGAAGATTTGTTATCCAAGTCGGGGTCAGGGGTGGACTGACAACTCATGGGGCCCCCAGGCAATAGGGCATCATGGGGCCCCTGTGTCCTCACCCACACCCAAAAAAGCCTATGAAAAAGCCAATGAAAAGGTACCAAGGGCATCTCATGGGGCCCCCTACTGACCCCGGGCCCTCGGGCAGTGCCCGAGTGCTCGAATGGTCAGTCCACCCCTGGTCGGGGACATACACAGGAGAGCAAGCAAGAAGATTTGTTATCCAAGTCGGGGTCATACACAGGAGAGCAAGCAAGAAGATCCGTTAACCAAGTTGGGGTTAGATCAGGAGATGGGCAGAGAAGACAGGTCCAGGAACAAGTCGAGTCGGTAACAGGAGATCACAAAAACAAAGGAACACAGGACAAAGGTACTGGGGAGCCAGAGATCAACCAGGTGTTGGAGAGAATGATTGGCTTCCTTGATTGGCTTCCTTGTAAAGGCTGTCTGGCACCAAACTGGGCTGGTGGCTTGCGTAACTGTGTTTAAACATGCGTGTTCCGGCAAGGGGCAGACTGACCATTTGGAAACTCTGGCACTGCCCGAGGGCCCGGGGTCAGTAGGGGACCCCATGAGATGCCCCTGGTACCTTTTTCATAGGCTTTTTTGAGTTTGGGCAAGGACACAGGGGCCCCATGACCCCCTATTACCCGGGGGCCCCATGAGTTGTCAGTCCGCCCCTGGTTCCAGCACGCATTGGTGCACGGCCCTGAGAATCCATTCTGCGCCAGTGACTTGCCTGAATTCCGCTGTACAGGGGGATTGCAAAAGTTGCATTAATAATACATTTCAATTACAATACTATAAAAAATAACCATTACAGTATAAAAAAAAACAGCACAGGTATACCTCTGCATAGCAAGTATTAAAATCAGATTTCTGTCCATATTTAATGCATTTTTTATTCGTATAAGGTAAATTATTCAAAACAATTATGCTTGTTGTCAGTAATACTGTATTTGTATAAAACAAAACTGCTATGTTTTTGGCTATTCTTGTACATTATAATATATTGCCTTTATATACCTTTATCTAGGCCTGCCACCTAAGGCTCTCTTTTAGTATGCTCTTCTATATTTATATTTATCTGTATTCATGATCCAGTTCATGTTCCCCTCTCTCTAGTAACCGTGCTCGCCATATTTAGCATCATCTGTATTTATGGCTTCACGGCTTCTCTGGCAAACTGCTTGTTCAACAAAGAGCTCATTCCGCTGGGACCCGCGGTATTCAAGGTAATATAAAATTTAAAAAAAAAAAAATTATATATATATCTTCACTCAGAAACACATACTGTACATACAAGAAATAGGGATGAGCAGAATAATTGGAGCAAAAATTGATTCTGATTACTAATTTCTCTGTGGATAGAATTCCCTGGCTCTCGATTTTGCTTATTGGGCTGCTTAGGTGATACATGGTTGAAAAAATAAATCGACTTTTTCCTTTCTTTCTATTTTTCCTTCTTTTTGTGGATTTGATTATTATTAATGTACTATTGTTTCAATTGTTTATTTCATTTTTTTAAAAATGTCTATCTTTTCCTTTTTGTGAAAAAAAAAATTAACCCCTCCATGATGAAGGCAAAACAAATCTTAGTGTCTGAACACAATTTTGCAGCTTGTAAAAATGTACAAATCATCGTGGACTGGACTTTTTTGGGGGGTTTTTCCAGTGTGATTACAAATGTAGTACTTCCCACGAGAGGACTGCTGGATTTGATTGGGTCCCCCTAAGCCCTGTACAGCCAGACAACACGCATTTTCCACACTCATACCTTTAGAGTCAGTAAAACAGTCCTTGAGCTGGTATTAGTTGTTTTTATTAAGAGGTTCACAACTTGGATTGGGTCTAAGGATGTATGGTATGCCCAAGGAACTGTAGAACATGAGGACAGACTTCTTAGCAACTACAGGTGTACCTCAGTTTACAAATTTAATGCGTTCTCCGGGACGCTTCGCATTGTGAAAACTTCATAAACCAAAACGCGGTTTCCTATAGGAATGCATTGAAAACCAATTAATCTGTTCCGGAGATCAGAAAAAAGTTTTTAAAAAAGTCGCTGTCACTATAGGTCAGTGCTGGTTTTTAAATGTAATTACCGGCCCTTTTTTTTCTTCACTATAGCTCAGAGAATCAGCTGTCACTTTCCCCCCCAGCTAAAAGAAACAATGTTTCCTTTTAGTTTGTTTCCTGAGATAAAAGAAACAAAGTATCCTTTAGCTCCAGGGAAAGTGACAGCTATAGTGAAGAAAAAAAAAAATACACTTCGCATTGCGAAAAAAATTTGTAACCCGAATTATTTTCAATGGATTTTCATTCGTAAACTGAAAATTACGTTAACCAAGGCAGGTACACCTGTATCCACAAAAAGGGTGGACTGGCAAAAAAAAGTATAGCACTGTCCCTTTCTGGTGTACCTCCTCTTCACCCAGCTGTGCTGAAAGTATCCCTGAGCAAGAGGGTCCCAAGAGCTTGCAGTTAAGCAGTACCAGGTGAAGATTAGTTGGGTATTGCATCTGACTGCCCTCTCCCCTTATCTGGCCCAGGGGGTGTAGTACTCTCACTGTCCTGTTCTGTCAGTGTGTTGGGTTACTAGCTGCTTTCAGGCCTTTTTCTGGGTAGGCTCCTTCCCTGATGCTCAGGATGTCCTCCCCAAGAGACTTTAGGCAGTGGAGATCCTCCCGTCCAGAAACGGCCTGTAGGTAGGTTCCCTTCCCTAGGTGCCCCCTCCCAGGCTCCACACTCCAGCCTTCTCTCAATCCACCTTCCACACGATTCCTCTCTCTCCCCAGGCTCTGTTATATTTGATGGTTGCCCTGGTCACAATACCCAGCCTCCTGCCAGGGCATTGGCCAAAGTCCCTCAAACATGCAGATCTGGGCCTCCTCCTCCCCTCCCCCACCCTGTTCCAGAAAGTTCTCAAGTTTCTGGAAAGGTGGGAGGGCTCCATAAGCCCTGACCTGTAGGACCTCCCAGCCTGTAATGAGGTGAACTCACTCTATCTCACTCCCAGGCTGACTCATCCCAGCCTGCTACTCAGCCGCTATCGAAAAAAAAGAAAACAAAACACCCATTTAGCTAACTTAGAGGGCAGTACACAAGCACAGGTCTTGTTGCAAACATGTTGGCTTCTCTTTGCATTGTCCCCCTGACCAGGGGCGGACTGACAACTCATGGGGCCCCCGGGCAATAGGGGATCATGGGGCCCCTGTGTCCTTGCCCAAACTCAAAAAAGCCTATGAAAAAGGTACCAGGGGCATCTAATGGGGCCCCCTACTGACCCCGGGCCCTCGGGCATTGCCCGAGTTTCCAAATGGTCAGTCCGCCCCTGCCCCTTGTTGGAATAAAGTTGTACCTGGACCTCTTAGTAGTGGTGTGGAGCCTTCATTTTCATTTTTGTTACAATACCCATAAACCGATCTTGCATCGAAACACTGAAATAGTGCCTCTGTCAGGAATCTGCAGTAGGGATGACTAAATTGGTGTAGCTACACTCAGGAGACTGCGACCCGACTATATATAGTAAAGTTAATGTATTAATAGTAAAAGAAAAGACATCCAAATACCAGCAAAGAAAAGCCTGACTAACAAACTAATCCTACATAATATATACAAATTAGGGAGCACAGAAAAGCACTGTAAAACTGGAGGTGCAGAGAACAGATGGGAAGGGGGAACCAAAACTGGGATCAGGAACAAGGGAGAGTAGGACAAGGCAGCAGGGTTGAGGGTATAGATAAAAGGTGAAGAGCACGTATCTGGCAACAATGCAAAACACTGAAGTGAAAGGGAAATGTAGAGGAGGAACTAAATACCCTACCAGCAGCCATCAAATGTAAACTGATTACAGGGATCTGCTGACTGCTGGGAGACACCTGTTGGTGGACACCAGAACTACTACTTTCCGCACTGGGAAGCACAGTGCCACTGGCAGGTGATCCAGGGCCTGACGACCTACTTGGATGTGACCTATTCATCTCAGAGGCAGTGGGTTGCAGGACCACATCATCTTCACCTAGGAAAGGATTTAGGAAGTGGATCAATACAAAAATAAAATAAAACAAAGTGTATTTAATGTTTTCAAAAATTTCCAATGGTATAAGTAGGAGTGAATGCTATTCAAGGGTGAAGGCCTGCTTTAATTTCACCTTCCTTTAATAGGTTTTGCTGCACAGGTATATGGAGGTACCCCAGGGCACCTGCATCAGTTCACTCCCCCACCCCCCTTACCCACCAGTGGCATAGTCTCTTTAAAGAACTATAAAAATGGAAATGTATGTAAATATATTCTCTTTTTTTGTCTTTCAGAAAGAACCCGAGAAGAAGGAAGAAGTTCCCAGTTCATGCCTCCTGCCAAGTTCTCACCGTACAAGTGGTTTGAGAACAATAGCAAATATACTAGAGGATGGAGGAGTGTGTGGGATTCCAACAGACACGGTCTACGCTCTTGCGGCTTCTTGCAAACACCCAGAAGCCATCGGAAGGATTTACACAATCAAAGTAAGAAAAGTATTTTCATTGCCATCATTAATTAGTTTCCTGGGCTATATACTGCAAGTAATCAAATAATCAAGCAGAGCTTCCAGTGATCTGTCTGGGTCTCACATGATATTATATAAACAATTAAGTTATAAGGGCAGCACCTTTTTTTTTAGTTTTGGATAGAGTGGTGGGGATTAGAACCTCTTTCACGTTTTTATTGCTGTCTGTGTCCTTGTTAGGGAGATTCACCCTCTCTATTGGTCCTGGTGACTATTATTATATTTTTTTATAGGGACATTAGTTCTGGTGAGAACCAAGGATTTCCCACACTTTGGACTGATCCCTTTCACTTCCTGTTGTAGCTATGGGACAGGAAGTGGAGGGAAATCTCTCCAATAGGACAGAGATGGCAAAAAAACAACAGACTGAGGTTATATCCCTCCCTTACGCTATCCAAGTAATAAACCAATAAATCAGATTTTTGATTCACACATGTCTGACAAACTACACATGACAATGGATGGATTTACTGGTTTAATGTATTGTGCAAAACATATTCCGAACCACATATTGCTAATATAACTAATATATTGGGGTTAACTTCTTGTTGTTTTTAAATTTTAATAAGGAAATAGTAGCAATTTTCATGCAGGTATATCAAAGCTTTGTGGAGAGCTGACCATTATATCTAAATGAGCTTGTTGGACATTCCATCTCAGATCTATGGAGTTGCTCACTTTCCCATCTCAGCTGCCATTCTTCCTTTTGCTATCCAAGCCTTAACTCTTCTGAGAAGGCTTTCCACAAAATTTCAGAATGTGTCTGGGGGGGAATTTTACACATTTGGTTGATCAGGTACTGATCTTGGAAGGGAGAGCCTGGCTCAAGATCCTAGTTGATCCCAAAGCTGTTTGGTAAGGTTATGGTTAGGTACTAATGTTGGATGGGAAGACCTGGCTCACAGCTGATTTTCCAATTCATTCCAAACGTGTTCAGTTGAGTTGAGGTCAGGTACTGATGTTGGATGAAAAGACCTGATCCCAAACATGTTCAATAGAGTTGAGGTCAGGTATCGATGTTGAATGAAAAGACCTGATCCAAAAGGTGCTCAGTAGGGTTGACGTCAGGTACTGATGTTGGATGAGAAGACCTGATCCCAAAGGTGTTCAGTAGGGTTAAGGTCAGGTACTGATGTTGGATGAGAAGACTTGATCCCAAAGGTGTTCAATGGGGTTGAGGTCAGGTACTGATGTTGGATGAGAAGACCTGATCCCAAAGGTGTTCAGTAGGGTTAAGGTCAGGTACTGATATTGTATGAGAAGACCTGATCCTAAAGATGTCCAGTTGGGTTGAGGACAGGTATTGATATTGGATGAGAAGACCTGATCCCAAAGGTGTTCAGTAGGGTTGAGGTCAGGTACTGATATTGGATGAGAAGACCTGATCTCAAAGGTGTTCAGTAGGATTGAGGTCAGGTACCGATGTTGGATGAGAAGACCTGATCCCAAAGGTGTTCAGTAGGGTTGAGGACAGGTACTGATATTGGATGAGAAGACCTGATCCCAAAGGTGTTCAGTAGGGTTGAGATCAGATACCGATGTTGGATGAAAAGACCTGATCTCAAAGGTGTTCAGTAGTGTTGAGGTCAGGTACTGATGTTGGATGAGAAGACCTGATCCCAAAGGTGTTCAGTAGGGTCGAGGTCAGGTATTAAAGATTATTAGAAGACCTGACCCAAAGGTGTTCAGTAGGGTTGAGGTCAGGGCTCTGTGCAGGATACCTGATACTCCACACCAAACTGTCCAAACTATTGGGTTGATTTACTAAAGGCAAACAGACTGTGCACTTTGCGAAGTGCAGTTGCAGTCTATAAGAGCAGTTGCTCCAGAGCTTAGTAAGTGAGCAGAAGCTCTGCTGACTTCCATCATCCAATCATACACAATGCTGTTTTTTTATTTTCCTTGAATGTGATTGGGTATTCTTTGCAAAGTGAAGCTTTACCTCATTTAGTAAGCTTTGAAGGTACTGCACTTGCACAGTTTATTTGCCTTCAGTAAATCAACCCCTATGTCTTTATGTCTCTGGCTTTGTAAACAGAGGCAGTCATGCTGGAACAGAAAAGGGCCTTGATCAAAATGTTACCACAAAGTTGGAAGCAAGCCATTTTCTGAAATGTCTTTGTATGCTGAAGCATTAATAGTACTCCTCACTAGGATTACCTGAACTCCATCATCTGGAGGTTGTCCACGTATGTTTGGCCATATAGTGTAGATATGCCATATAAAAGGGAGTCCATGCAGATTAAAACTGTGTATATTCAGGGCATCCTTTACAGTTCATTTACTGATACAAAGCCTTATGTTACAGGAAAGACCTTCAGAAAAACCTATTTGCATCTGCATTTCCAACCTGGATCAGCTGAGGGTCATCAATCCCCCGTTCAGCCCTCTGCTATGGAGATTCATGGACATGGTTTACCCTGGAGGGATAAGTTGCATTGTAAAGAAAGGCGAATGGCTCAAAAGATTAGGTAAGTGATTTTAAGTACTGTAAAACAAGCCTGTCACTATGTCAGTATTGTGTCTGGGACAGGGGCGGACTGACAACTCATTGGGCCCCCGGGCAATAGGGGATCATGGGGCCCCTGTGTCCTTGCCCAAACTCAAAAAAGCCTATGAAAAAGGTACCAGGGGCATCTCATGGGGCCCCCTACTGACCCTGGGCCCTCGGGCGGTGCCCGAGTTTCCAAATGGTCAGTCCACCCCTGGTCTGGGAGTATTTTCCTACTAAGTGTGGCCACACCGAGTGGAAGCTGTTGCAACTTTGGTGTTGTTTAAATAAAGGAGCATATGCTGTTCACTTAGTGAAAATTAATAATAGTAATTAAGAAAAACCTGTGTTCATGTTCAATACAGAGGAAAATTTAAAAAAAAAAATATAGTTCTCGGCTCTCCTGTTCCTTCAGGGAGTTCGGAACTGTGGGAAATAGTGAAAGCGTTAGGAACTTAGGGAACATCCATTCCCTGATCCCTCCTACAATTAATGACCCTGGAAGCTATGCATATAACTTCACTTCTGGGTCACAACTGTCATTTCTCAGCTAGTGTAGCCAGGGATGCAGCTATTCAAAAAGGATCTGCGCTTGGATAGCTGCATTGGCGGGTATCTAATAGATCCCCAATGTCTCCAAAAAGAGTATATGTAATTTGCCCATGCTATCACAAGGGAGCTTGTTACCCCCTTGTGATAGCAATAAAGTTAAATAAAAAAAAATATATATAAAAAATATCATATATAGTAAATAAAAATATATATTTTTTACATTTTAAACTGCCCCTGCACACAGCCCATATAAAAAAAAAGCAAGTTTATGTAAACATCAATTGTTCCGCACTTATGAGTTATCATCCCAAACATCGGAGTGAAAGCAAAGATTCTAAAAACATAGCACATGGTTAACTCTAAAACTGATAAGCTGTAAAAGCTTTTAAAGAATGATTTTTTTGCAAATTTCATGCGCATGCTCAATTTTAAGACTTTACATGTTTGGTATCTCTTTCCTTGACACAACCCAGTCTTTTATATTTCACCAATTATTAGGTAAAGTATTGTGTTTTTTGCATTAAAATTACAATAAGAGGATAAATAGCCTCACAAAATATCATGCAACATTAAAAATGTAAACTTGGACCATTTTATTTACCAGGGTCTCTGCTTTCAGAAAATATATAATTTTGTTTTTTTTGTGGGGGGAGGTTAGTCATTTCTGGAAGAAAAATGCAGATTTTAACATGTGTGAAAAAATTGCCTGGTAGACAAGTAGTTAAAAATGCATGCCTTTTTTGTTTGGCCCTTGTCACAGTCCAAGGTCGCTGCCACCAACAGGCGACAATCGCACCGCCGTGACTAACAGTAATACGTCACGCCCACGGCGTCAGACCCCAGACCTTCTCACCAAACTCGTGACCGAAGGGCCGGCCAATCCGGTGTGACGCGCCTAACAAGGCCCCACCCAGCTGCACCCTACACAGCGATTGCCCAGCTAATGGTCTACAATCTGTGCCTGCAGCCTGAATGCGCTTGTTACTGGGTCGGGTTAATTACGCAACTAACCCTTCTACTGCCACCACCACTTTTGTCGGAGACTGGGAAATTCCCGTTATCAAATATACACTATAATGATTGAAATATTGATCTATATAGCACGGCCCGCGGACCTGCTATACAGAGATATAACAAACAGTAGCGTCTCTTCAAAGGCAGGGATTCGTGAATTGCAAGTAAGCGCTTAGAAACAGTTTAACACTTTCAGAAAGAAAGATTTATTTCTAACAGGGTCAAAACAGGTGCGATAAAATATTTACAAAGAGATGTCACAAAAATATATATATATGTATATAAAGACACAGCAAAGAGATAATTAGGAAGAAGATTACAGGGTTAAGTTACTTGCCCATATGCCTGAGTTTGCAGATCCAAGTGCAGAGCAGAAAGGTTCTTTGATCTCCTCTGTTACGATGTTACCTCGGAGATCTCTGTGTGTGTGATAAGCTCTAACTCTCTTGAAAGTCCCTCTCAAGGGGAGGGGGGGGACTCTGACTACACGTTTTGGGAGTGGTCATTGGGGAACTCTAAACTAAACTACCAGCTTCATATCCCGTGATATGAACCATACAGTTGACCTGAGGAATGTGCATTTACTCTGGTCAGTTTGATAATGTGTGGGCAGTTTGATAATGTGTGACCTGTTTTGGGTGACAAAAGTTACACTTTAGTAGACGGCCTGTCTCCACTCTCATGTCTTCCTGGTTGTTCCACGCCATCTGCCAGGAAATAACGTTTGCCTCTCAGGAAGGGAGGAGGGTAGGAATGAGGCTGAGGAATGCCTCAAATAAACAGACAGAACACGAAAAAGAGAGTTGAAGGGGGACTCCGCTCCAACAAGGATGAGCAAGTTTGCCATAGCCCTGTCCTTAATATCTTTAAAAAAAAAAAAGCAGCTTTGCAAATGCCATCATCTTGATGACAAGGGGATTTTCCAACCACTGAAACCTGCTCTAGATTCCCTGTGCCCTAATGGTGTGGCTAATGAAAGCTATTAGCACTTTGCTCACAGCAGACAAATTTGCAGAGTTCATTTGTAAGACAATAATGAGTCACGGTATACAAGGTGAACGCAAATTAGCTAAAGATTATTCTAAGATATGTTAGTAAACCTATCAACAGTAGCTGTTCTGTTTCTGTGTAATAAAACTTGAGATCGTTTGTATTAATAATTAAATCCCATTTCACGCTCCGTTGAGTATGATGGTGAAATGTTCACTGGCTTCCACAAGGGTTGACATCATTCCCATCCACACCGCCTGGAATGTCAGGAATCCCGGTGTACTCATCACCTTTGATAACCTGCTAGTATATTATTAGTCGATCTGATATACTCTAACTAGACCGTGCCTTGCAGGTGTGGGACCCGCATATGAATATGTTGGGACACTGGACTCCATCATGATTAGAGTTCCCGACCATTCCGTCACAGCCCATCTTACCGATATGACGGGACCATTGGCGATCACCTCTGCCAACCCGAGTGGAGAAAGCGACAGCACTCACCATGACCATGTCATATCGTAAGTAGCAGCCAAGGTGTTGGAAAAAAAAAATACTCTTCGGGATTTCCGTGTCTGATTTATATTGTAAACTGTTGGCACTATATAAATCCTGTATAATAATAATACCCAGGTCTGTTTCATATTAAAGTGTCAGGCACTTGATCCCCTTGCCCAGGGATTCCTCCAGACAGCTGCAAAGAAGAGATCTATCTGGGGTTTTGGGTGGTACACCGGGAGAGGCTGGAGAGCTCTCCAAGAAGAGGAGCCCTTCTATGGACTTGTGAATAGTTGGCAAGGAGTCTGTCCTCAGTTTACTGTTCCTTGAGCATCCCTTACACCCCTTACTCCATCCAAGTTGAATACCCCTAATAAGAAAAAAAAAAAAAAAAAAACTTCAAGGACTGTTTACTATCTCCGGAATGCGAGTCTGAGAAAATGTGTGTTACCTGGCTGTGCAGGACTATAGGGGGTAGTGCTACACCAACTTCCAGTAACTGCTGATTCTGGGGTGGTGGTCATTGTGGGGATGTTTTGCATACCTGGTGGACGTGTCCCCAACTGATAGGCTTTTGGCCCCAAGTATTTGGCTTTTTGTATACCTTGTTCCATCTGACTATTTGCAAGGATGCCAAGTTCGCTTTATTGCATTGCCCTATCCCAGGCTTATTTGCCCACCAGCAAAAAATGGCATCCTATTTATTTTTATCAGCTAAGAGAACGATTGCCCAACCCTTGGTTCCTTTCCAGGGAGTAAGAGACTGCATGATGGCCTTGATGCTTAATGAACAAATGTCTAGTATGCTTAAAGACTTCAACGTTTTCAATGATTTGGGAATCGGGTTTGTGTATGTCTTCTCCACCCTCCCTCTGGCCAATGTTGGCCTCCTCTGATGCCCCAGATGCTCCCAAGCCCCTGTCTCTTCTCCCCGTCTGACTCTGCTTTCTTCTTTTGCCTGTTCCGTTCTTCTCTTGCTTTTCCCCTATTGATGGAAGTTCAGCTCCCCCCCAGGGGCGGACTGACAACTCATGGGGCCCCCGGGCAATAAGGGATCATGGTGCCACTGTGTTCTTGCCCAAACTCAAAAAAGCCTATGAAAAAGGTACCAGGGGCATCTCATGGGGCCCCCTACTGACCCCAGGCCCTCAGGCAGTGCCCAAGTTTCCAAATGGTCAGTCCGCCCCTGGCTCCCCCCACTTAGGGTTGTTTCCCTTCTTCATCTTTTCTCCCTATATATGTGGATATGTGGCACGCTGTCTTGCTATATGGGCACTAATATGTCAAGCTTTATGACCAATGGTTTTGGGGCTTTCCTCCTGGACTCCCTTTTCTCTGTGTTTCATTTATCATGTTTGATTTTTGGTGCTGCATTACCTTCATATCATCTTTTTATTTGTCAGCACCATATTTGCCTTGAATTGTTTCTGTTGTCAGACCGATCTGTGTCTGATCGGGTGCATTGGAGGCCAGAGGAAAGAATGTGGGGTCTAATAGATCCCAGATCTCTCCATAAAGAAGACCTGGCACAGTCCATGTTGTCATAAAGGATGTTGTTCATTCCTTCTGATAGCAAAAAAAGTTAATGCAAAAAAAATTAAAGAAACAGTGTAAAAAATGTTTACGATAAAATAAATAATAGAAATTAATTAAAATAAACTACCTGATATTTCCTTTGCTCCTATTAGATCGGTCTCTCGCTTTAGATACTTGGGTGTAATGCTGCAACGTGACTTGAGGCAGTATCTAGCGGACAATCTTCATCCCCTTGTGCAACAGTTGCAGACTAAATGTTCTGCTTGGTCTTCCCTCCCGATTAGCACCATTGGCCGAGTTAATCTCTTTAAAATGATTATTTTTCCTAAGTTTCTCTATTTTTTTGGGCATACGCCGGTGCAGATACCGCACTCGTTTTTCCGTCGTGTGGATGGCATCGTCTCTGGGTTTATTTGGGCTGAAAGGGTCCCCAGGCTTTTCTGCTCCACGCTGCACTTACCTATTGATCATGGTGGCCTGGCACTTCCTAGATTGCTTCTATACTACTGGGTGGCAGTTCTGGTCACGGTGCGATGGTGGCTCTTCCGGCCCAGGGATAATGCTGCGGTGAACCTGGAGGCGGCAATACTGGGTTCGTATGCTGAACTTCATCTCCTAATTCATGGAGGTCCAAAGTTCAACTCGGCCATCACTATTCCTATGCTGACGACGCTGAGGGTGTGGAGTCAAGCTAAAGTTCAATTTCGGACAAATAACTCGTACTTCCCTCACACGCCACTCTGGGGCAACCCGGTCCTTCCCCATCTGCATATGATACCGGACCCAGTGGTGTGGGCTCAATATGGCATTACAACGTTGCACCATATTATACTTAGTGGCGTTCTGCTTCTATTTGACGAACTCAAGAGTAGTCATGGCCTGCCTAACCGAATGTTCTTCCGGTTTTTACAACTGCGTCATGCGGTGACTGCTCAATTTCCTTCTCCACCGACCATTCAGACGGATCCATTAGAAAACTTGTTGTTAATGGAGGATTTGCCTAATCCGCTCTCCATTCCCTGTTGCTACCCCTCTCTAACCCTAGAATGTAGGTGCTTTTTGATAAGTGGCATACGGACCTCCCTTTGCTTTTGGAGGATGATTGGGAGGATTATCTTCTGCAGTGCCTTCCTACCATGATCTCGGCCAGGGACCGCTTCATACAGTTTACATTTATCCATAGAGTGTAATACACCCCACATGCACTCGCTGTGATATGGAGGTGGGCACATTTCTTCATATGTTTTGGGACTGTTCCAAGCTTCTCCCCTTCTGGGTTGGGGTGCTAGATACTATTAACGCTGTTAGTAAACTGTCTATTCCCATGGATCCGATGATTAATGTGACGGGAGTGACTTTTGGCGGTGGGGGGACCTCTGTGTCAGCTCATGTTCCCCTCATTATGTTTAACCCACCCTGTGCCTGTTAAGGGTTACAGGGTGTACAAGTGAAGATATTGTGTATTGGTGTGTTGTCCTTTTCTTTGTTCTCAGCCATGTAGTTGTCCATTGTTTGTTCTATGCCATGTGCTTCATCCAATTGTTCTGTGTCTTGCTGGCCAGCAAACTATTAAGGGATGCATGTGTTCCTGTATTGTACTGCCATGTGGCTGTCCTTTGTCCTTGCCATGTGCTGCCCCATTGTTCTGTGTCTTGGTTGGATGGGCAGGGGTGATGATGTGTTTCCTGCAGCCTTTCCCACTGATGGGGCGGGCTGATTATGTGTTTCCTGCAGCCCTCCCACTGATGGGGCGGGCTGATGATGTGTTTCCTGTTCCTGGTTGTGTTTCCCCTCCCTGCGTATATAACTTGTTGTGTGTGTACAATAAAAGAGTTAACTTCCTGTTTTAAGAAGACTCGGGTGCTGTCTTACTTTCCTGCATGATCAGCGGGTGGTGTGATCCATGGATGGTGTTCAGACAGGGGAGGCTGGAGCATAACGGAAAAACTCAGTGCGATCTGGGTTCCGGTTCCGTTACAATTATGTTGCTAGGTCTTTTGGACCTTGTGGAGACATCTAAGCATAGTAGACTGTTTAGTATCTAATTACTCAGCGTAACATCTTCTTTTACATTGTACCATAAAATTAGGTATTATATTGTGTTTGTGTGTAATAAAATTCATGAAAGTGTATATTTTCCAAAGAAATTGCATTTGAAAAATGACTGCACAAATACGGTGTGACATAAAAAAAATTGCAAAACCCACCATTTTATTCTATAGGGCCTTTGCTAAAGAAATGTATATAATGTTTGGGGGTTCTAAGTAATTTTCTAGCAAAAAATGTAGATTTTTACATGTAGAAGAAAAGTGTCAGAATTGGCTTGGGCAGCAAGTGACATTAGAAATTATTATTATTATACAGGATTTATATAGCACCCAGGGGCGGACTGACCTTTTGAGCACTCGGGTGCTGCCTGAGGGCCCGGGGTCAGTAGGGGGCCCCATGAAATTCCCCTGGTACCTTTTTTATAGGCTTTTTTGAGTGTGGGAAGGACACAGGGGCCCCATGATCCCCTATTGCCCGTGGGCCCCATGAGTTGTCAGTCCGCCCCTGATAGCACCAACAGTCTGCTCAGTGCTTTACAAAATGAAGGCAGACCAGGGGCGGACTGACAACTCATGGGGCCCCTGGGTAATAGGGGATCATGGAGCCCCTGTGTCCTTGCCTAAACTCAAAAAAGCCTATGAAAAAGGTACCAGGGGCATCTCATGGGGCCCCATACTGACCCCGGGCCCTCAGGCAGTGCCCGAGTTTCCAAATGGTCAGTCCGCCCCTGAGGCAGACATTACAGTTACAATACAATTTGGTACAAGAGGAAACAGAGGGCCCTGCTCCTTACAGCTTACAATCTAGGAGTAATTGACGTTTTTCAGACTATTTTCTTTTTTGTATTTTCGTCATTTATTCTGCTGATATCCGGCTACCTCTTTGCAATCCTTTCCTCTTAACAAACACTCTAGCATGACATGTTATGTTATAATGTATATTATAAATCATGCTATATTCCCCCCAGCCTTTCCCAATTACTATAATAATTTTATTAATATATACATTTTCTATTTTTTGCAGACGTTTAAGTGAAAAGCTGGATGCAGTTTTGTGTGATGGAAATTCTAATGAGCTCGTGGGATCCACTGTAGTGATCTGTACCAGAATAGATGAAGGTAAATATTACAAATCTATGAATATTATAATTAGTTAGCCCTGCTATAAAATTAAAATAAATAATGAAAATGATAATAAAAAATAGGTAGAAAAAAATTAATAAACGATACAAAGCAAATAATATATGTGGACTTTGGCAAACAGCTGTTTGAAATTAAAATTTCCCCACAGCTGCTGTGTAAGATATTGAATGGGAAGAGGGGTGGACGCCGCTCTATCGATCCCCAGGAATTAAACAGAAAACGATGTGAGCTCTAGCTGGCCACAGCCGTCACTCCGGCCATGCCTTTTGACGCGTTTCGCCCCTCTGTGACCAAGCCCCCAATGGGCGGGGCGAATCACGTTTGACTCCTGGGGTTCGGTAGAGCAGCATCCGCCCCTTTTCACATTCAGTATGTTTCTGGTATGACTCGGGACGCTGCTCCCCTCTCTTTCTCTGCCGGGGGGGGTGATTGTACCTTTTGTCCAGCTTTGAACGGAGCCACAAGGTTGCTCCTAGGTCTGCTGTGTAATATAACCTGAGATTGTTAATTTCAAGCCCCTACCAGCGGATACTGTTTATTCTAAGCCCTGATGAAGGGGACAATTTATGATCCCCGAAACGTGTTAATGTAGCACCTGCCGTATATTTGGAATAACCTCATTTTGGACTCTAAAATCTGGGTGTGCGTTTTGATTTTAACACTCAAAATGTGTTTCTAAGTAAGACTGGGAGTCATAGGGGGGTACCAGGGGCGGACTGACCATTTGGAAACTCGGGCACTGCCCGAGGGCCCGGGGTCAGTAGGGGGCCCATGAGATGCCCCTGGTACCTTTTTCATAGGCTTTTTTGAGTTTGGGCACAGGGGCCCCATGATCCCCTATTGCCCGGGGGCCCCATGAGTTGTCAGTCTGCCCCTGGGGGTTACCCACCCTTCGTACATTGACATAGGGTAGGGTTGAGGTTTTACCAGCAGGAAGAGGGGCCTAGGATATATTCAATGGAAGCCAGACTTTTTTGAAGGTATCAGTTAGAGTTATTCAACCGAGCAGTGAGATATTCCATGTTAGGACAGTTTCTGATCTATCCTGTCTAATCTGGGGGTGCAAAGTATATCAGCACACTTTCATTTTTTCCTTGCGGTTATGTGTACCACTGTAGTTGAGCTGGGCTTTAGTGCCTCATTAGGTCAGGGTCTACCCTGCTGATGCCATTGGTCTTGAGAGGACAAGACCAAAATCTGGGGGGGCCCAAGTCCCCCCAGCATCCCCCTATATCTGGCCCTGTGTTACAAACAGTGACGGTATGAGGTCATCCAACACCCAGGGCAAAGATGATGACCCACCCTGACTCCCATCACAAAGTGTAAGCATCATGTCTCAGCAAAAACTACCCCCCCCCACCCAAAAAAAAATCCAGCACTTAACTGCACGCTTGCCCCAAGCCCCAAATTTAAATTTCCTCTGCAAGCCAACATTCTCCCCAGATAGAAATGCAAAAATTTCCCCTCCTCCAATCACAAATCTCCTGTCTCCCCAATTCCCTCTTCTAGTACAAATCCTTCCCCCCAAAAAACACCTCTCCTAGCACAAATCCTATCCCCTCCAAATTTCCCCTTCTAGCACAAATCCCCCCTCCCAGCGCAAATCCTTCCCTCTCCTAGCACAAATCCAGTCCCCACCTCCAGTACAATTCCCTCCCCCTTACTGACATAAAATGCTACAGGAGTGGGAACTCACCATGTGCCTCCCCCCCCTCACGAGTTCACTGCACCTGGGGCACCCGCCCCTCCTGCCCACCCCTTATCCCAGCCATGGTTACAAACCAAATGCATGCATTTATAAAGACCCCTCTTCGTGGTGCTGTAAGTGGTCTCTACTTCAAAGCTATTAGACACTTAGCTGCGGTCAGGAGGACGTGTGTCAGGGCTCCCGGTAAGACCAGAGATGCGTGAACTGACACAGGGAAATGCAGGCTCAAGTATGGTGTAACAATATAATTTATTAAAGGTTATACACAAATATACACGCACAATATAACAAAACCAAACCTCCAACTGATAACGGAATGTACACAGACAAGACCAGTCAGGGCTGGTGAGGTGGAGTGGTCAGGCAGGCCGGGTCAGGAACAATCAGGCAGACAAGGTACCAAAGGAGCAGGCTGGAGAGTGGTCAGGAATAGCCGAGGTCAGGACAGGCGGAGTTCATTCAGAATCCGGATCAAGCAGAATCAGGAATCAGGCAGGAAGCAGACAAGATGCAGGTACAGGGGCTCATGGGAAACATACACCAAGGCACTGACTGCAGGTCTGGCCATTCCTTAAATACACCTCCTGCAATCAGCCTCAGGTGATGGCTGATTGCAGGAGTGAGCTTCTGGTTGCTGAGAGCACCCGCTGGCCAGCCCTGGTACTGCAGCCCACAAGGCAGGTGAGTCCCATCACCATTGGCGAGTCCATTCCTGACAACGTGGTTTGTTAGTTTAGTTGGAAGTTTGGTCAAATTCAGTTTATGTAAGTCTAAGAGATGAACTGAGTTTAGGGGGAATGATTGGTTGAGTAACGTCTTCAGGAGAGATATTGTAGTTTTTCAAAAAGGTAGTATTTTAGGACAATCCCAATATCTGTGATCCAAGCAGTCTACTGAATGATTGCATTTGTAGCAAGTAGAAGGGGTTGCCCGACTGATTGTGTGAAGGAGTGAGCGTCGGCATTTTTTATGGACTTGACTTGAGAAAGCGCATGCGCGTGAAACGCGTTGTTGTGGTTACCAGCGAAGCTTGCGGTCCAAGCCCAGCCGCTGACTTACGCTTCCTCCCGGGAGCTTGTCACGTCAGTTCCGGAGCGCTGTGGTTGGGACAGCTGCCTATTGTGATCACCGTTACCGGCCCCTGGGGTGTAGGTGAGCAGATATTCCATCTAGCCAAGCTATGGGTTCAATGCTGTTTCTGGATGAGTTCTCTGCTTTTATTGAATTACTTATGGAATAAATGTATACCCCTTGTGAAGCATATTGCAGGGTCATTATTGGACATAAGCCACAGCTTCCTCAGTGCTGGTCTTTTTGAAATTGTTTATCACTTTACTTAGTGTGGTTCTAGCAGCCGTGGGCAAGTGGCTCCCATACATCTGGGTTCGTAGCGCTTGGACTTCTTGCTTTCAAAAATCTTTACTGTAGCAAACTAAAGATAAAAGATCTGCCAACAATATATCTTCCATGTATCCTAGTGCTGTGATGTCTTTTATCTTCAGTTTACTAAAATATTTTTTAAGCTTCTTATCAAGTATCTTCAGTTGCGAGCTGAGCGGGCACCTTGATGTGAGGACTTGTGGAAGGGGTATCATGTGGACCAACCTGGAGCGGTGCTTTATTTTTGATGGACTTAATAGGAGACCTAAGTTAGAGCAGAATCAAATCTTAATGGCACTATGAACTGTTCATATTGGAGGCATTTCCCCCCAAACTTCGTTGGTTACATTTGTTCTTAACCAATAAACACTTCAAAAAGACCTCTGACTGACATGGACTTTTGTAGTACACTCAACTCAACACCTACCCTGGAGTTTATCATCTGATGAGTTTTGTCATAATCGGAGAGATAACAGCCTTGGACCAGAACATGGTCCCCCAACCAGGGGCGGACTGACCATTGGGAAACTCGGGCACTGCCCGAGGGCCTGGGGTCAGTAGGGGGCCCAATGAGATGTCCCTGGTACCTTTCTTAGGCTTTTTTGGGTGTGGTTTGAGTGTGGGCGAGGACACAGGGGCCCCATGATCCCCTATTGCCCGGGGGCCTCATGAGTTGTCAGTCCGCCTCTGCCCCCAACACTATACCTTCATAACGGTTTCTTTGAAGGAAGACATACTCTATTGCAGGGTTTCTCGAACTTTTAAAGACCAGGGCCTGGTAAATTCTGCCTAAACCTTCCATGCCCCAAAAGTAAAAAAAAAATGTGTGCTTACACAATAAAAGTATGGAAATACAAATTATATATTGAAATAATAGAAGTCTCTGGATGAAGCTGGGTGTCTCTTTAGGGAAATGGGGGTTCTAAAGGGGGTTTGAGGACTCTGCAGAAGACTTGGTGGCTCTGTAGGGGATTCTGGAGGGAGCTGGGGATACTCTGGGGGATGGAGTCTCTGGAGGGGGGCTGTGAGCTTTCCAGGGGCACTGTAGTGGTCTAGAGTGCACTCCAGGTAATAGGAGGCACTGTGGGACACTGTTGGAAAATGGGGAGCACTGTTTGGGGGCTCTGCAGAAAGGTAGGGGGAACTGAAGAGGGCTTGGGGGGCACTGTGAGAAGTTGAGGACAAGGTGGACCACTTTTGGAGGTTGGGTGGAACTAAGGAAGCTCGGATGCACCATGGAAGGCTGCAGGTGGTTGGAGACCCAGGAGGAGGAAAGTTGTGGCCATGGCCCGGTGGTTGGGAACCACTGCTCATTTGTATATCCATCAGAGCTAAGCCACACTTCTATTGATCCAGCACTATCTCACACACATCAGCCTCACAAGGGCTAGGTGGTTGGAAACCCAGGAGGAGGAAAGTTGTGGCCATGGCCCGGTGGTTGGGAACCACTGCTCATTTGTATATCCATCAGAGCTAAGCCACACTTCTATTGATCCAGCACTATCTCACACACATCAGCCTCACAAGGGCTAGGTGGTTGGAAACCCAGGAGGAGGAAAGTTGTGGCCATGGCCCGGAGGTTGGGAACCACTGCTCATTTGTATATCTATCAGAGCTAAGCCACACTTCTATTGATCCAGCACTATCTCACACACATCAGCCTCACAAGGGCTAGGTGGTTGGAGACCCAGGAGGAGGAAAGCTGTGGCCATGGCCCGGTGGTTGGGAACCACTGCTCATTTGTATATCCATCAGAGCTAAGCCACACTTCTATTGATCCAGCACTATCTCACACACATCAGCCTCACAAGGGCTAAGTGGTTGGAGACCCAGGAGGAGGAATGTTGTGGCCATGGCCTGGTGGTTGGCAACCACTGCTCATTTGTATGTCTATCAGAGCTAAGCCACACTTCTATTGATCCAGCACTATCTCACACACATCAGCCTCACAAGGGCTAGAAAGCTAGAGAATACCAAGGGAACAAAGGCTTCCAAAACATTTTGTAATAAATTGATCTGAATTCAGGATATATTCTCTAGCTTGTGTCATTGTCTCTTTCCAGGATCGATCACTATATTACGGGAAGGATGTGTGCCAGCTGCTAAAATAATGCAGATTTTTGAAACCGCTAAGAACATGGAACACAGCGTGTTGTAGGAATTACAAAAAGTCAAAAAAAGGACCCAGGCTGATATGAAGCAAAGTGCTACAAGAAGAATGCGGGCATTCTTATTATTATGTTTATTTTTATTGTATTTATTGAATTAGGTTGATACCACATGTGCGATTCTGGATCGGTAAAAAGGTTGCCTATGTCCCCCTTTGGAATTGCTCCCTCTGTAGCCAGATGCAGCAAGATGTTGCTGGGCTGAATGCTAGCGATGGGAGTAATATCTTGCTGCCGCAGCTGCCCACGGAGTAAATCCTGTGGGACCAACTGGCCACCTTTTGGAGATCCTGCCACTGCCGATCTGTACAAAATGTCAGTGGCAGGATCGCTAGAGGTAGAGTCGCCTGTGTGTCATCAGTCTTACTGTTAAGATGAAAAATATCGGTGTAAATTGTCTTACTTCAGCTGCTTCCTACGGAAGGACCGTAGCTTCTTAAATTATAATATATTTTTTCCTCTTTACACAAAATTTTATTGTTTTCAATAAAGAGGTCTTATAAAATAATGTCTCTTCGTCTTGCTAAATTATATTTAAAAATAATAGTAAGAATATAAATACAAATAATAATAAAAATGTCATTATTATGATTAAATGAAAATTATAATAATCATCATCCTAATAATAATCATAATAATCATTTTTATTATAAATATTATCATAATTTTTTATATTATTATTATTACTATTTTTATTAATATTATTATCATAATTTTTTATGTTATTATTACGATTTTTATTAATATTATAATTATTATTTAAAAAGATAGCATTGTTTTGCTTCTAGTTCATATCACAGGAAGTGGCAAGCACACTGCATTTCTGTCAGGATCAATGGGTATTTTCTGTACAGAAAGCCAATGCAGCCACCACATCTAAGAACTAATGAACTGCATTAGATTACATTTTTGTTCTTGGGTTAATGTCATGTACCTGGTTGAGGGTTGAATTGACGAAAGGGCTTCCCTTTCGGCTGAATGCAAACTACCCCTGGAGGTGAGGACAGGGAGTGCTAGGCTCAAAGAAGCATGGGTGCCATTTAGGTAGATCTGTTGGGAGTTGCTTGCAGCGGAGTCCACTGGGTAGCTGTCAGCTGGTCTGATGGCAGGAACTCTGTTGCCCCGGAGATGTAGCTGGACCAAGGTAATGACCACAATCAAGGTGTCACCCAAGAAAGAAGTGAGGTCTGGATGGCAGGAGCACACAGATGAGGCATAATCAGGATCAGGGGCAGACTGACCATTTGGAAACTCGGGCACTGCCTGAGGGCCCGGGGTCAGTAGGGGGCCCCATGAGATGCCCCTGGTACCTTTTTCTTAGGCTTTTTTGAGTTTGGGCAAGCACACAGGGGCCCCATGATCCCCTATTGCCCGGGGCCCCATGAGTTGTCAGTCCGCCCCTGGTCAGGTTGGTAGCTGAAGTCATACACGGGAAGGCATGCCAGAGAGTAGGCAGGAGCATGGTCAGGAACAGAGATGAGGTCATGCACAAGGATCCAGTGGAGTGAGCAGAAGAATAGTAAGAGGAGCAAGCCATAGTCCCACACAGTTAGACAAGAGAGGCAGGGTCCTTAGAGCAAGCCGGGGTCAAACCAGGAGTCAGGCAGCAGGAAGGTCCAGAGGCAAGCCAGGTCAGTAACAGGTGGTGCACGGAATACAGAATACACAGCAGCAAACTGTACTGGTAGCTGAAGATCATCCAGCAAACTCTGAGCACATCCACTGTCCTTATATCAGCCATTTGGCACCAGTTCCAGAAGCAGCTATGCGTGATCACGTGCCAATGCACGGAAGCGGGCCAGCACAATGAAAATGCACCTGTGCGTGTTCCTACCACTGTCCATATATCGGCCGTTTGGCACTAGTTCCAGAATCTTCCATGTGAGAAGGCCACCATGATCAGCGGAGTCCACTAAGTAGCTGTCAGCTGGTCTGATGGCAGGGACTCTGTTGCCCCCGGAGATGTAGCTGGACCAAGGTAATGACCACAATCAAGGTGGCACCCAAGAAAGAAGTGAGGTCAGGATGGCAGGAGCACACAGAGGAGGCATAGTCAGGATGGTAGCTGAAGTCATACACGGGAAGGTATGCCAGGGAGTAGGCAGGAGCATGGTCAGGAACAGAGATGAGGTCATGCACAAGGATCCAGTGGAGCGAGCAGAAGAATAGTAAGAGGAGCAAGCCATAGTCCCACACAGTTGGACAAGAGAGGCAGGGTCCTTAGAGCAAGCCGGGGTCGAACCAGGAGTCAGGCAGCAGGAAGGTCCAGTGGCAAGCTGGGTGAGTAACAGGTGGTGCACATAATGCAGAATACACAGCAGCAAAGTGTACTGGTAGCTGAAGATCATCCAGCAAACTCTGAGCACAGCCACTATCCTCATATCACCCATTTGGCACCAGTTCCAGAAGCGGGCATGCGTGATCATGTGCCAACGCACGGGCGCGTGCCGCCACAATGAAAATGCACCTGTGCGTATTTCTGCCACTGTCCTTATATCAGCTATTTGGCACCAGTTCCAGAAGCAGGTATGCGTGATGATGTGCCAACGCACGGGCGCGTGCCGCCACAATGAAAATGCACCTGTGCGGGTTCCTACCACTGTCCTTATATCAGCCATTTGGCACCAGTTCCAGAAGCAAGTATGCGTGATCACATGCCAACGCACGGAAGTGGGCCAGCTCAATGCAATTGCACCTGTGCGTGTTCCTACCACTGTCCTTATGCCGGCCGTTTGGCACCAGTTCCAGAATCTTCCATGTGAGAAGGCCACCATCTACCAGTCACCTAGTTGGGATCTACTGGTAGATCCTAATCTATGGGTTGCTGACCCTCGAATTAGAGATTTCAGGTGAGGAGGCAACACTGTGCTGGTGAACTTTGACTTCTATGTTGATCAGGTATATCTCCACCTCTTTAACCACTTCCCGTCCGGCCCATGTGTAAGCCGTGTACCGGGGTGGGCTCCCCAGGATACAGTGAAGTCACGAACGAGGAAAGCAACCCCAACACCAGCTTTTGCCACAACAGAATTTTACTTAGATGTGGCAAATAAACACAACCACAAATGCTGGAAACATACAATAAATTTACATGTGAGCAAAATAAGTAAAATAAACATTTTATTTTCCCCAACTATTGGGGAACAAAGTGTTTCACTTTAGTCAATCAGGCCTGGGATTATTTTAATCAACCTCGCCAATTAAATAATATTATTATTATTATACAGGATTTATATACATTATTATTATTATACAGGATTTATATAGCGCCAATGGTTTGCTCAAGGCTTTACATTATAGTGGGAGACAATAAAGTTCAATACAAGAGGGATTTGAAGGCCCTGATCCTCAGAGCTTACAATCTAGGAGGGAGGGGTTAATGGTACAATAGGTAGTAACTGTGGGGGATGGACTGGTAGGAGGAGTAGAAGATTCCAGTATTAGCTGAGGGCAGGATAGGCTTCCCTGAAGAGAGAGGATTTCAGAGATCGCCTAAAAGTAAGTAGAGTAAGCGATAGTCTGATAGATTGGGGTAGGGAGTTCCAGAGGATGGGGGACGCCAGGGAGAAGTCCTGGAGACGAACATGTGAGGAGGAGATAAGGGAGCTAGAGAGCAGGAGGTCTTGCGAGGAGCGGAGAGTACGGTTTGGGTGATATTTAGAGACAAAATCAGTGATGTAATTTGGGGCAGAGTTGTGGACGGCTTTATATGTCATTGTTAGTGTTTTGAATTTTATCCGTTGGGTAGTGGGAGGCCAGTGGAGGGATTGGCAGAGAGGAATGGAGGACACTGAGTGGGAGCCAGTGGAGGGATTGGCAGAGAGGGGTGGAGGACACTGAGTGGAAGCCAGTGGAGGGATTGGCAGAGAGGGGTGGAGGACACTGAATGGAGGCCAGTGGAAGGATTGGCAGAGAGGGGTGGAGGACACAGAGTGGAGGTCAGTGGAGGGATTGGCAGAGAGGGATGGAGGACACTGAGTGGGAGCCAGTGGAGGGATTGGCAGAGAGGGGTGGAGGACACTGAATGGAAGCCAGTGGAGGGATTGGCAGAGAGGGATGGAGGACACTGAGTGGAGGCCAGTGGAGGGATTGGCAGAGAGGGGTGGAGGACACTGAGTGGAGGCCAGTGGAGGGATTGGCAGAGAGGGGTGGAGGACACTGAGTGGAGGCCAGTGGAGGGATTGGCAGAGAGGGGTGGAGGAGACTGAATGGAGACCAGTGGAAGGATTGGCAGAGAGGGGTGGAGGACACCGAGTGGGAGCCAGTGGAGGGATTGGCAGAGAGGGGTGGAGGACACCGAGTGGGAGCCAGTGGAGGGATTGGCAGAGAGGGGTGGAGGACACTGAGTGGAGGCCAGTGGAGGGATATGCAAAGAGGGGTGGAGGACACTGAATGGAGGCCAGTGGAGGGATTGGCATAGGGGGTGGAGGACACTGAGTGGAAGCCACTGGAGGGATTGGCAGAGAGGGGTGGGGGACACGGAGTGGAGACCAGTGGAGGGATTGGCAGAGAGGGGTGGGGGACACGGAGTGGAGACCAGTGGAGGGATTGGCAGAGAGGGGTGGAGGACACTGAGTGGAAGCCAGTGGAGAGATTGGTAGAGAGGGGTGGAGGACACTGAATGGAGGCCAGTGGAGGGATTGGCAGAGAGGGGTGGAGGACACTGAATGGAGGCCAGTGGAGGGATTGGCAGAGAGGGGTGGAGGACACTGAATGGAGGCAGTGGAGGGATTGGCAGAGAGGGGTGAAGGACACGGAGTGGAGACCAGTGGAGGGATTGGCAGAGAGGGGTGGAGGACACTGAATGGAGGCCAGTGGAGGGATTGGCAGAGAGGGGTGGCAGATACAGAACAGTTAGTAACGTGGATGAGTCTGGCAGCAGCATTCATGATAGACTGGAGTGGGGATAGCCTGCGATGAGGTCGGCCAATGAGGAGGGAGTTACAATAGTCGAGGCATGATAATATGTAAACCCAACATTTCATATTCCCGCGCCTGCTGCACCATGTACTTGTATAAAAAAAGAACCTGTTCTCTTTGTATTGCTTCCTTTGTGTGTAATCCCTGTTGTTCCTGCCAGTCCCTCTTCTTTCCTATTAAAAACTGACCACATAGGGAAATCCCTTCCAGCGTGGTCAGTTTCTGGCTGTGTGCTCTCCTCCAATGACCATACTTGTCCTGACACATTCTCCTGCCCCTGGCACAGCCATTCACTGGGAAGACCAGTGTACTGCTGTTTCTTCCACCCCCAGCTCTCTGAGCTCTTTATGCAACTGAGAACAGAAGGTATGTGATCACTTATAAAAAAAGGGGGGGGGGGAAGGTGTTTATAATGTTTTCTTATATGTATACACAAATGGTTTGCCTTTTATTTCTATTGTAAATGGAATGGGTCGTTTTTGGTGAGGGTTCACAGATACTTCAACTAGCTATTTCAAGTCATACCCATAAAGAGTGAATGCAATGAATTTCCTGTCCCGGGGAGACTGTTGGGACAGACCGGGATATATATAGAAATACAAACACACACCGATCCCTTCCTATTATTATACAGCACGTAAGTTAATTATTTCTTCATGACGTCATTTCTTCACATTTGGTATTTAATGTGATGATAAACTCTGGTTTATAAAATATATATTCAAGTATATATTCTTAACCCAACCCCTTTTATTGATCTCAGCCTCCTCCAAATCTCCAAACTTGGTTCTGTGATCTAACTTCCTGTGGCGGACTGACAACTCATGGGGCCCCTGGGCAATAGGGGATCATGGGGCCCCTGTGTCCTTGCCCAAACTCAAAAAAGCCTATGAAAAAGGTACCAGGGGCATCTCATGGGGCCCCCTACTGACCCCGGGCCCTCGGACAGTGCCCGAGTTTCCAAATCGTCAGTCCGCAAGCACAGTACCTTGGATCGACCCCCTACCCACCTGCCAGTACAGATCCTTATAGTGAATACGGAGCCAATTAGCCATTCCAAATGGTCAGTCCGCCCCTGTTAGAGGGTGACTACATTCGTTCTCCATGGTCTTACTGTTTGTAGGAATGTAGCCACCCTCTCTTGCTCTCTTCCTAAATGGACTATGGTATTTGTAGTGCTACCGGCCAGCTCCCGATGATGCCATAGAAAACGGATGGCGGTGTAGGACCCGGGGTGTGAAAGTCGAGCAGGACAATGCTGGATTTGCTGGGAGCAGGGGCAGACTTGGAGGGGGATGGATTTGTGTTAGGAAGGGGGATCTGGGGTGGAGAATTTGTGGTATGGGGGAAAATTTGGGGGGAGGGAGGGTTAGTGCTTGGAGAGGGGATTTGGAGAGAGGAGAGGATTTATGCTCAGAGGGGAAACTTGAGGGGTAGAGGATTTGTGCTAGCAGGGGAAATTTGGAGAGGGTGCGGATTTGAGCTGGGAGGGGGGATTTGTACAGGAAGAGGATACATTTTCTGTTTAGGGAGAATCTTGACTTGCAAAGGGAATTTATACTTAGGGGTAAGTGTGAAAACTAGTGCTTGAATGTTTTGTTTTGGGGGGGGGGGGGATTTACAGACTCACAATGCTCGTACATTAGGGGGGGGTGGCACCAGGGGCGGACTGACCATTTGGAAACTCGGGCACTGCCCGAGGGCCCGGGGTCAGTAGGGGGCCCCATGAGATTCCCCTGGTATCTTTTTCATAGGCTTTTTTGAGTTTGGACAAGGACACAGGGGCCCCATGATCCCCTATTGCCCGGGGGCCCCATGAGTTGTCAGTCCGCCCCTGGCTGGGAGGGTGAGCAAAAGGATGAAAGGTGAGTAGAAGGGTAAAAATAAATTAACATGGGGGGTTGACGGGGATGAAGATCCTCTTTAACCCAGTAAATTTGCCATAAAAAGGGTAAAAAGTTTAAGGAAAAAAAGCTACAAATGACATAACCAGGGCAGGTGTTAAAATTAAAAAAAATCTCTTGCTGCAATACTAACCTCTTTTGGGGAACTGTCTCCTACATACACTTCTCTGTCCTCCTGCAAAAGTCCTCTTCCACTGGGTCTCATTCAAACCCATTTTCTGTGACCCTGCTTGGCTTTCACACACTGGGTCCTTCACCGCCATCCCTCCTCTATGACATCATCGGGAGCTGGCTGGTAGCACTACAAATACCATAGATATGATGGAAACATTGAAATGTGACAGCAAAGGAAGATCAAGTGGTCCATCAAGTTTATCCCTATGTTTGTTCTTTTTTGGTTAGTTTTTTAGTTTTTTCTTTACTTCTTTTGTCTAGAGTAGTGGTCTTCAAAACTGTGGCTCGTGGGCCGGATGTGGCCCTTTGCTTGCCTTTATCCAGCCCTTAGAACACTATTCCTTCCACTGATACAAAATATGGGGCACTATTCCTCCCACTGACACCAATAATGGGGATTATTCCTTCCACTGATACCAATGATGGGACACTATTCCTCCCACTGATACCAATGATGGGGCACTATTCCTCCCACTGACACCAATGATGGGGCACTATTCCTCCCACTGACACCAATGATGGGGCACTATTCCTTCCACTGACACCAATGATGGGGCACTACTCCTCTCACTGATACCAATGATGGGGCACTATTCCTCCCACTGACACCAATGATGGGGCACTATTCCTCCCACTGACACCAATGATGGGGCACTATTCCTCCCACTGACACCTATGATGGGGCACTATTCCTCCCACTGACACCAATGATGGGGCACTATTCCTCCCACTGATACCAATGATGGGGCACCATTACTTCCATTAATACCAATGATGGGGCAATATTCCTCCCACTGACACCAATGATGGGACACTATTCCTCCCACTGATACCAATGATGGGGCACTATTCCTCCCACTGACACCAATGATGGGGCACTATTCCTCCCACTGATACCAATGATGGGGCACTATTCCTCCCACTGATACCAATGATGGGGCACCATTACTTCCATTAATACCAATAATGGGGATTATTCCTTCCACTGACACCAATAATGGGGATTATTCCTTCCACTGATACCAATGATGGGACACTATTCCTCCCACTGATACCAATGATGGGGCACTATTCCTCCCACTGACACCAATGATGGGGCGCTATTCCTCCCACTGACACCAATGATGGGGCACTACTCCTCTCACTGATACCAATGATGGGCCACTATTCCTCCCACTGATACCAATGATGGGGCACTATTCCTCCCACTGACACCAATGATGGGGCACTATTCCTCCCACTGACACCTATGATGGGGCACTATTCCTCCCACTGACACCAATGATGGGGCACTATTCCTCCCACTGATACCAATGATGGGGCACCATTACTTCCATTAATACCAATGATGGGGCAATATTCCTCCCACTGACACCAATGATGGGACACTATTCCTCCCACTGATACCAATGATGGGGCACTATTCCTCCCACTGATACCAATGATGGGGCACTATTCCTCCCACTGATAGCAATGATGGGGCACTATTCCTCCCACTGATAGCAATGATGGGGCACTATTCCTCCCACTGACACCAATGATGGGGCACTATTCCTCCCACTGATACCAATGATGGGGCACTATTCCTCCCACTGACACCAAGGATGGGGCACTATTCCTCCCACTAATACCAGTGATGAGGCTGATGACCTCTTTCTACTGCCCACAGACATTATGTAATTTTTTTACTCCCGCTGAACACCAAGTCCAGGCCCTCCTAAAGTCTGAAGGACTGTAAACTGTCCTTTTGCTTAGAAAGTTTGGAGAATCCTGGTCAATAGCATAAACCTATGTCTGTGAAGGTTCTTTTCCAGGTCATGGTTGATATAGTAGTAGTTGGTCATATTTAAATTGACTTGTTCTGTAATGTTGAAGATGTCTCGTAGCACACCAAGGCACTTTCTCAGTTAGGTCCAAAGTATAGGAAGTAGAGACATAGATGTAGGACCTACTGTACATAACTGGGTTAAAAGGGGTTAAGCATAGGAGGGGTTTTGAAGTTAAAAAAAAAAAGGTGTGAAGGGTGGGCCATACAGCAACAGGACAGACTTCAGTGGATGGTTTAGGGGAGGGTTCCAATTTTCCAAGTCTTCAGTTGGAAGAGAGCTGGTGTTGGGAAAATATCCCATTCCTCCCTTCCCTCTTTAGGTTTATTTTGATGGGTATAGTCATTCTTCTGTGGACTATTACATTTTTGCCCTGGATAGTCATAGCAGATATCAAAGTCCTTGAAGGTGGTCATTATGGTTTAATATAAATTGGAGGTGACCCATCTCAGGTTTAGCTCCTGTTTTTTGGTATGGCTCAGTGACAGTGAACTGGGGGTCATTCATGGTTGTATCCATGGGTATTGGTGCAGTGTTGTGTGGCTGGAGGCCAAACCTATGGATTACACAGGTGCTCAGTTAAGTACCTACAAGGACCTTGGGGCTCATTTTCTATTGAATGTTATTCTGTTTTTTTTTGCTCTTTGATAATAAAACGTTACCATGGTCGTTAATTTGTGACTTGTGTGGGTAACTTAGGCACTGATGAGTGATAGAGTGGTGGTTACACAAGTCACAAGTCAATTACACAAGTCAAGTTCTGATTAGGGATGAGCTTGGGTACAGTCCAAACCCAAGCTCATCCATAGTTCTGAAGAGTATCAGAGATATACCCTTGCATATATGGGCAGCACAGTGGCTAAATGGCTAGCACTTCTGCTTGGCAGTACTCGGGTCGTTGGCTTGAATCCCAACCACGGCACCTCCTGCCTGGAGTTTGCATGTTCTCCCTGTGCCTGCATAGGTTTCCTCTGGGTACTCCGGTTTCCTCCCACACTCCAAAGACATGCTGGTAGGGTAATTGGATCTTGTCTAAATTGTCCTTAGTATGTGTATGTATGAATGTGAGTTAGGGACCTTAGATTGTACACCCCTTGAGGGTTAGGGACCTTAGATTGTACGCCCCTTGAGGGTTAGGGACCTTAGATTGTACGCCCCTTGAGGGTTAGGGACTGATGTGAATGTACAATATATATGTAAAGTGCGGCGTAAATTGACATCTCTATATAAGTACCTGAAATAAATAAAATAAATATCCATACCCAGTGCCAGGGAAAGGTCATCTAGCACCCAGGGTCAAGATGCCAAATGGTGCCACATCCCCCCCCCCTAAATGTACAAGCATTGTGAGTCTGTAAATCCCCCCCCCAAAAAAACAAAACATTCAAGCACTAGTTTTCACACTTACCCCTAAGTATAAATTCCCTTTGCAAGTCAAGATTCTCCCTAAACAGAAAATGTATCCTCTTCCAGTACAAATCCCCCCTCCCAGCTGAAATCCGCACCCTCTCCAAATTTCCCCTGCTAGCATAAATTCTCTACCCCTCAAGTTTCCCCTCTGAGCATAAATCCTCTCCTCCCTCCAAATCCCCTCTCCAAGCACTAACCCTCCCTCCCCCCAAATTTCCCCCCATAGCACAAATTCTTCCAATCATCCCTACTACCACAAATTCTCCACCCCAGATCCCCCTTCCTAACACAAATCCATCCCCCTCCAAATCACCCCTTCCAGCACATCCCTCCAAATCCCCAACAGCACCCAGGGTAGCCTTCCCTCCTGGCCACCCCTTGTCCCTGCCATGTCCACACCTAAAAGCAAGCATTCATATCTGTGCAACCTGTGTGGATATAAATTTTAGGGTATCTTTCCGACACTCATTGGAACTAAATAAATGGTTTGGGCAAAGCTACAAAATGTCTTGAACTTTAGAGAACAAGTCCAGTTGAACTTAACTAACCACTACTAGCTAGTATAGACCTACAGTATGTTCCTGTAATTTATAGTCATGTCATAGACATTCTTCACCACCAGTGATGACCACCTAATGCTGGATGGAAGAAGACGTGTGAAGAGGATCCTACATGTCATGTGACCAGAAGACACCTGTGAACATGGTGTGTGGGGTGGTTGCCCAACTCAGAGTTTGGGACTTTATGTAGTTTAATCAATGAATGTTTAATTGTCTTATATAGGCCTGATTTTTTTTATACTGTATATTAAGAAAATTGTATTGGAGTCTCTGTCACATAAATAATCGTTTTTAGATGACCTTTGGTTGCTTCTTCAAAAGAATAACCAAAGGTTGGATAACTGGCTTGGCCTTTAGCGTGCCCCCTTATATCAGTGGCCCTAATAGAGCCCACCCCTACATCAATTGTCCTCATGAGAGTGTCCCTTCAGTCTTCCGCATATGAATGCACCCTTACATAAGATGTCCCCAACTAAATGCCACCTTACATCAGGTGTCCATATCAGAGTGTCCCCTTATATCAGGTGACCCCATCAGAGTGCCCCCTTATATCAGGTGACCCCATCAGAATGCCCCCTTATATCAGGTGTCCCCATCAGAGTGCCCCCTTATATCAGGTGACCCCATCAGAATGCCCCCTTATATCAGGTGTCCCCATCAGAGTGCCCCTTTATATCAGGTGACCCCATCAGAGTGCCCCCTTATATCAGGTGACCCCATCAGAGTGCCCCCTTATATCAGGTGACCCAATAAGAGTGCCCCCTTACATCAGGTGTTCCAATCAAAGTGTCCCCTAATGGACTGTCCCTATCAGAGTGCCCCCTTATATCAGATATCCTCATCAGAGTGCCCCCTTAAATGGATTGTCCCTATCAGAGTGCCCCTTACATCAACTGTCTCAATCAGATTGGTGCATGGATCAGTGAATGCACACTCAGAGATCTGGGGGAGGGGGGGCACAGGCCACCCCAGCAACCCCTTAGATCCGGCCCTTCCTGTGCTTCTCATCTCGGTTTGTCCTGGTGACCATTATCACCAAGAGTGAAAGAAAACTTCCCCAGAACAGGAATAGAGGGGAAATTTTTCCAATGGAGACAAATCTGCTGACCACCAGGGACTTCCTCACTTTGGAGGGATTTCCTCTCACTTCCTGTTTTGGCTACGGGACGGGAAGTGAAGGAAATCTCCCCTAATGAGACACGGTTCTAAAAAAACAAAATTGAAAGTAACTCTTCTTTACGCTATGAAAATAAATAAATAATTAAATAAATTATTATTATTATTATTATTATTATTATTATTAATAATAATAATAATAATAATAATAATAATAACAATAATAATATTAATAATAACAACAATAATACCAATAATAATAATATTAACAACAACAATAATAATAACATAATAATAATACTAATAATAACAATAATAATAATAACAATAACAACAATAATAATAATAATAATACCAATAATAATAATAATAACAATAATAATAATACCAATAATAATAATAATAACAATAATAATAATAATACTAATAATACCAATAATAATACCAATAATAATAATAATAATAATAACAATAATAATATTAATAATAACAACAATAATAATAATATTAATACCAATAATAATAATAACAATAATAATAATAATACTAATAATAAAAATAATAATAATAACAACAATAATAATAATAATAATAATACCAATAATAATAATAATAATAATAATAACAATAGTAATATTAATAATAATAACAAAAATAATAATAACAATAATAATAATAATAATAACAATAATAATAATAACAACAAAAATAATAATAACAATAATAACAATAAATAAATAAATAAATAAAAATTTAGGTCTACTCTAGGAAGCCCTAATTGTGTCCAGGAGCCTAATTTTAAGAAGGGCGATATAAAAAAAAGCAGGATAGCTCTGTCAAGCTGACACGGCGACAAGCCGGAACCGATTCTCTGCCAGCTCTGCTTCTCTTATCTTACAGAGACGTATCCATTATACCAGGAAATATCTAAAGGAGGAAATTTTTATTTTATTCCTTCTTAAGAAAAGGTGAGTCTGATCTGAACAAGGTTCAAGAGATAAACCTTTAGAAGGAAATATGGTTTCTATGTTATCAGCTTTATAAACAATCACAAGATTTATTGCCAAGGAGATACTGGACCGTCAGTGATCTATTGGACAAAACACAATGGGGGGGGGGGGGGGTGATTAACTAGCGGCAAACAGGGTGTGCACTCGGGGAACTTTCCCTTAGCCTTCTGAATGCTGTAAAAGTTCACTTTGCCAAGAAAACCCAGTCATGTGCCAAAAAAAAAACAACACATTTTTGCTTGCATGTGTTTGGATGATGGAACAGCTTAGCCTGGTTCACAGCTATGCGATTTTCAGTGCGTTTTCATTTTTGTAGAAGCGCACTGCAGTCCATTGAACGCGGTTTCCTATGGGTCACGTTCACATCTGAGTGTTTTTTTTTGGAAAGCGTCAGCCTAGGTTCACATATATGCAGCGACTTCTGTGCATTTCCCATTCCATGCGATTTGCTGCGGGTGTGTAAGGGCATATCTGTGAGATGGCTGGCTGATAGAAATGTGCGCGCACGCAGCAATCTCTGCAGAATGGTGACCAGACGTGTGCATGCTCGCAGAAATGCTGATCGCGCACAGGCACACGCACAGTGAATATTGGAGCCAGACGGACTATTTAAAGGATGCTTCCGCCTGTGCTTAGTGCTGACTGGTCTTCAGCTGTTCCCCTGTGTCCTGCTGTATTCTTGTATGATCCCCTTGTTCCTGACCCGACTTCGGATTCAGATACTGACTCGTTGCTCGTTCCTGATCCCGGCTCTGTTCCTGACTTCGATTTCCGCTCCTGACTCATTGCTCGTTCCTGACCCTAGCTCTGTTCCTGACTTCGGATTCCGCTCCTGACTCGTTGCTCGTTCCTGACCCTAGCTCTGTTCCTGACTTCGGATTCCGCTCCTGATTTGTTGCTCGTTCCTGATCCTGGCTCTGTTCCTGACTTCGGATTCCGCACTCCTGATCATGGCTCTGTTCCTGACTTCGGATTCCGCTCCTGACTTGTTGCTCGTTCCTGACCCCGGCTCTGTTCCTGACTACGGATTACGCTCCTGACTTGTTGCTCATTCCTGACCCCGGCTCTGTTCCTGACTTCGGATTCCGCTCCTGACTTCTTGCTTGTTTCTGATCCCGGCTCTGTTCCTGACTTCCGATTTCTCTCCTGACTTGTTGCTCATTCCTGACCCCAGCTCTGTTTCTGACTTCGGATTCCGCTTCTGCCTTGTTGCTCGTTCCTGATTCCAGCTCTGTTCCTGACTTTGGATTCCACTCCTGCCTTGTTGCTTGTTCCTGACCTGACTCAGATTCCGCTCCTGCCTTGTTGCTCGTTCCTAACCCCGGCTCTGTTCCTGACTTTGGATTCCACTCCTGCCTTGTTGCTTGTTCCTGACCTGACTTCGGATTCCGCTCCTGCCTTGTTGCTCATTCCTGACCCTAGCTCTGTTCCTGACTTCGGATTCCGCTCCTGACTCGTTGCTCGTTCCTGACCCTAGCTCTGTTCCTGACTTCGGATTCCGCTCCTGATTTGTTGCTCGTTCCTGATCCTGGCTCTGTTCCTGACTTCGGATTCCGCACTCCTGATCATGGCTCTGTTCCTGACTTCGGATTCCGCTCCTGACTTGTTGCTCGTTCCTGACCCCGGCTCTGTTCCTGACTACGGATTACGCTCCTGACTTGTTGCTCATTCCTGACCCCGGCTCTGTTCCTGACTTTGGATTCCGCTCCTGACTTCTTGCTTGTTTCTGATCCCGGCTCTGTTCCTGACTTCCGATTTCTCTCCTGACTTGTTGCTCATTCCTGACCCCAGCTCTGTTTCTGACTTCGGATTCCGCTTCTGCCTTGTTGCTCGTTCCTGATTCCAGCTCTGTTCCTGACTTTGGATTCCACTCCTGCCTTGTTGCTTGTTCCTGACCTGACTCAGATTCCGCTCCTGCCTTGTTGCTCGTTCCTAACCCCGGCTCTGTTCCTGACTTTGGATTCCACTCCTGCCTTGTTGCTTGTTCCTGACCTGACTTCGGATTCCGCTCCTGCCTTGTTGCTCATTCCTGATCCCGGCTCTGTTCCTGACTTCGGATCCGCTCCTGACTCGTTGCTCGTTCCTGACCCCAGCTCTGTTCCTGACTTCGGATTCCGCTCCTGATTCGTTGCTCGTTCCTGATCCTGGCTCTGTTCCTGACTTCGGATTCCGCACTCCTGATCACGGCTCTGTTCCTGACTTCGGATTCCGCCCCTGACTTGTTGCTCGTTCCTGACCCCGGCTCTGTTCCTGACTTTGGATTCCACTCCTGCCTTGTTGCTTGTTCCTGACCTGACTTCGGATTCCGCTCCTGCCTTGTTGCTCGTTCCTGACCCCGGCTCTGTTCCTGACTTTGGATTCCGCTCCTGACTTGTTTCCCATTTCTGATCCCGGCTGTGTTCCTGACTTCGGATTCCGCTCCTGCCTTGTTGCTCGTTCCTGACCCCGGCTCTGTTCCTGACTTCGGATTCCGCTCCTGCCTTGTTGCTCGTTCCTGATCCCGGCTCTGTTCCTTACTTCGGATTCCGCTCCTGCCTTGTTGATCATTCCTGATCCCGGCTCTGTTCCTGACTTCGGCTTGTTCATGATTTGGCACCGCGCTGCCCGCCTGTTGATGACCCTGGCTACTCCAATGACCTCGCTCCTGTCTCTGATCCCAGATTCCTGTCCAGCTCGAGTGTCCGCCTGACTATCTACTATACCAGCCCTGCACACCATTGAGTGTTCCTGCTTCAAGTCGGCAGGGAGATCTGACACGCCACTTATCCTGAACCTGTTGTGCGAGCGGAGTGCCCCTTTAACCCGAGTGGGATTCCGAAACATTGCTACTGTTCCTGAACCGGTGGTTTGCCAGTCTCTTCAGGACTCCAACTGTAAGCTCTTCAGCCAACACCTGCAAGCACTCTTGTTCCCCTGGTCCCTCGGTGCCGTCTGTTCCACTTCCAGCTGGGTCAGGGCTAGTGACACAAGTGAGGCCGGCCTCGTCATTTCATTCTCCTATCAGGTGACAGGGTGTCCTTGTTAAGTTAGTGACACCATAAACACATGTTAAGATAATGACACCCCAAATCGCACTGCATCTAAATCACGCTGAGTTCATGCGATCCGCTGCAGGTGTCAATGTTAAGGTAAAGTGTTACTAAACCCACATCTGTAAAATCAGTCTGTAGATGCAGTAAAGCATGCTTGTTATACCCACTGTGGAAACTAAGGGGTTAATCCTCTGCATTGTGTAAAAAGGCTGCTTGATCCTGACTTCTATGATCCTCCCCTTCTTCTACTGTCCCGAATCCATCTACTGATAGTACAGAGCTCTAGCACATGCTCAGTTTGGTGTGTATTGCTAGAGAGCTTTTTTCTTTCAGAGAGTAGATGTGATCAGCACAGGGCCAATCAACACTTTCCAGATAGAGGGTCAGGGGTTATACAGCCTCATAGGACAGTCAGAGGAGAATGAAAATGCTTCCTACAAGCTTTAACCAGTGCTGTGCTGGACACTGATAGAAGTCACAAGACTGCTCTATACTGCTGATGAGAAAAGGGATTTAGCAGTTTATATTTGGGAGACCAGATATAGTGAATGCAGGGTCCAGGGAGAGCGGATATAGTGAATGCAGGGTCCAGGGAGACCAGATATAGTGAATGCAGGGTCCGGGGAGACCAGATATAGTGAATGCAGGGTCCAGGGAGACCAGATATAGTGAATGCAGGGTCCGGGGAGACCGGATATAGTGAATGCGGGGTCCGGGGAGACCGGATATAGTGAATGCGGAGTCCGGGGAGACCGGATATAGTGAATGCGGGGTCCGGGGAGAGCGGATATAGTGAATGCGGGGTCCGGGGAGACCGTATATAGTGAATGCAGGGTCTGGGTAGACCAGATATAGTGAATGCAGGGTCCGGGGAGAGTGGATATAGTGAATGCAGGGTCCGGGGAGACCAGATATAGGGAATGCAGGGTCCGGGGAGACCAGATATAGTGAATGCAGGGTTCGGGGAGACCAGATATAGTGAATGCAGGGTCCGGGGAGACCGGATATAGTGAATTCAGGGTCCAAGGAGACCAGGTATAGTGAATGCAGGGTCTGGGGAGACCAGATATAGTGAATGCAGGGTCTGGGGAGACCAGATATAGTGAATGCAGGGTCCAGGGAGACCAGATATAGTGAATGCAGGGTCCGGGGAGACCAGATATAGTGAATGCAGGGTCCAGGGAGACCAGATATAGTGAATGCAGGGTCCGGGGAGACCAGATATAGTGAATGCAGGGTCCGGGGAGAGTGGATATAGTGAATGCAGGGTCCGGGGAGACCAGATATAGGGAATGCAGGGTTCGGGGAGACCAGATATAGTGAATGCAGGGTCTGGGGAGACCAGATATAGTGAATGCAGGCTTCGGGGAGACCAGATATAGTGAATGCAGGGTCCGGGGAGACCGTATATAGTGAATTCAGGGTCCAAGGAGACCAGGTATAGTGAATGCAGGGTCCGGGGAGACCAGATATAGTGAATGCAGGGTCCAGGGAGACCAGATATAGTGAATGCAGGGTCCGGGGAGACCAGATATAGTGAATGCAGGGTCCAGGGAGACCAGATATAGTGAATGCAGGGTCCGGTGAGACCAGATATAGTGAATGCAGGGTCCAGGGAGACCAGATATAGTGAATGCAGGGTCCAGGGAGACCGGATATAGTGAATGCAGGGTCCAGGGTGACCAGATATAGTGAATGCAGGGTCAGGGGAGAGCGGATATAGTGAATGCAGGGTCCAGGGTGACCAGATATAGTGAATGCAGGGTCCAGGGAGAGTAGATATAGTGAATGCAGGGTCCAGGGTGACCAGATATAGTGAATGCAGGGCCCGGGGTTTAGGTTGTGAACACCTTTGCGATCTGATTCCAGTGCGGCAAAAAAAAGCTGTTAGCAACTTTTGAATGGGCTCATATTGCACCGCAAAGAATCGCATGTGATTTGAATAGGAATGCGGTGTTTCCTGCACCACACATGTGTGAACCCAGTCTGAAGGACTTTTTTCTCCCCCCCAGCAGATTGCAATTTTGGTTCCATAGACCTCAATGGAAACGCCTCAAAAACGCATTTTAAAAAAATGCGTTTGTGTTTTTGATATGTTTCTGCTGCACTTTTGCTGGTTTCTCCCAGACACTTTTTTTTTTCTAAATAACAAACAAAACAATATTGCATAATTATTTATTTCAGGTACTTATATAGCGCTGTCAATTTCCGCAGCGCTTTACATATATATGTATATATTGTACATTCACATCAGTCCCCTCCCCCGAGGAGCATACAATCTAAGGTCCCTAACTCACATTCATACATACACATACTAGGGACAATTTAGACAGGAGACAATTCACCTACCAGCATGTCTTTGGAGTGTGGGAGGAAACCTGAGTACCTGGAGGAAACCCACGCAGGCACAGTGAGAGTATGCAAACTCCAGGCAGGAGGTGCCGTGGCTAGGATTTGAACCAACGACCCTAGTGCTGCCAGACGGAAGTGCTAACCATTTAGCCACTGTGCTGCCCAAACTATTAATAATAATAATTGCACTAATTATTCAGCTCAACCACATTCCTCAGTCTTGGTGATACTAAAAATAGCTTTTTCCATGAAACTTCGCAGAATGGTACTAATCATTATGACCTAATTATCGATACCTTGTTTGTAAATAGTTTCCCAATAGGAATTGAATCAGAATTGTTTCCTTGCCCAGATTTCAAGTTTTCTAGCTCATCGTCTCAGCTATGAAACGTTGGGCATTTCCAGGAAGAACAGGGATTGTCCCTTTAAATCAAGCATGTAACCATGCTATAAAAAGCAGATATTAATGTGTTACTATTCTTAGTTACAGGGTGATTCAGAGCCTGTTTACACCTTAACCATTTAAAGACCACGCCCTTTCTGGCACTTTTTTTGTTTGCATGTAACAATGGATATTTTGTTCCTAGAAAATTTCTTAAAGCAGAGGTCCTAGAGAACAAATTGGTGGGTGTTGCAATGTTTTTTTGCGCTGTATTTGCACGTCGGTTTTTCAAACACAAATCACACTTTTTTTAATTTAAAGCAAAAAAACCCCAAAAACCCACAATACATCACCCATTTTTTTTTTTCGGTACAATATAAAAGATGATGTTACGTCGAGTAAATAGATACCAAACATGTCATGCTTTAAAATTTGCGCGTCGGTTTTTCAAACACAAAATACACTTTTTTTAATTTAAAGCAAAAAAACCCCAAAAACCCACAATACATCACCCATTTTTTTTTTCGGTACAATATAAAAGATGATGTTACGTCGAGTAAATAGATACCAAACATGTCATGCTTTAAAATTTGCGCGTCGGTTTTTCAAACACAAAATACACTTTTTTTAATTTAAAGCAAAAAAACCCCAAAAACCCACAATACATCACCCATTTTTTTTTCGGTACAAGATAAAAGATGATGTTACGCCGAGTAAATAGATACCAAACATGTCATGCTTTAAAATTGCGCACGCCCGTGCAATGGCGGTAAACAACGTAAATTTTACTATCCATAGGCCATGCTCTAAAAGCCTTTACAGGTTACCACTTTAGATTTGCAGAGGAGGTCTGGTGCTAGAATTACTGCCCGTGATCCAACATTCGTGGTGATACCTTACATTGCTGGTTGCGTGCGTTTGTGACCGACATGTGCGTTTGCCTTTTTGAGGCGTTTTCAATTTTGTTGTAAAATGTATTTCTTTTTATTTTTACACTGTCACTTTGAATTTTATTTAACACTCTTTTGCTGTCACAAGGAATGGAAACATCCAGTGGAAACTGCAACAGGCAGTGACAGGTCCTCTTTATGGAGGGATCAGGGTTCTATTAGACCCCATGTGTCTCCTCTGTCCTTAAAAGCATTTGATCACACCAAGAGCAAGCTACACACCATTCAGTTGGGGTTTTCACCTACACTATATTGCAAACAGTATTGGCCCCGCCCTCCAAATCATGTGATTCAGGTGTTCCAATCCCCTCCATGGCCACAGGTGTATACAATCAAGCCCCTAGGCATGCAGACTGCTTCTACAAACATTGGTGAAAGAATGGGTCGCTCTCAGGAGCTCAGTGACTCCAAGCGTGGTCACGTGATAGGTGGTCACCTGTGCAATAAGTCCATCCGTGACATTTCCTGGCTACTAAATATTCCGCGCTCAACTGTTAGTGGGATTATAACAAAGTGGAAGCAACTGGGAACAACAGCCACTCAGCCACCAAGTGGTAGGCCACGTCACATGACAGGGCGAGGTCAGCGCATGCTGAAGCGCACAGTGCGCAGAAGTCGCCAACTGTCTGCAGAGTCAATAGCTAAAGACCTCCAAACTTGGTGTGGCCTTCAGATGAGCCCAACAAATGTGCGTAGAGAGCTTCATGGAATGGGTTTCCATGGCCGAGCAGCTGCATCCAAGCCTTACATCACCAAGTGCAATGCAAAGTGTCGGATGCCTTGGTGTAAAGCACGGCGCCACTGGACTCTAGAGCAGTGGAGATGTGTTCTCTGGAGTGACCAATCACGCTTCTCTGTCTGGCAATCTGACGGCCGTCTCTATTTTTGGCGGTTGCCAGGAGAATGGTACTTGCCCAACTGCATTGTGCCAAGTGTTACATTTGGTGGAGGGGAGATTATGTTGTGGGGTTGTTTTTCAGGGGTTGGCCCCCTAGTTCCAGTGAAGGGAACTCTTAAGGCGACATTTTGGACAATTCCATGCTCCCAACTTTGTGGGAAGAGTTTGGGGATGGCCCCTTCCTGTTCTAACATGACTGCCCACCAGTGCACAAAGCAAGGTCCATAAAGACATGGAGGAGCCAGTTTGGGGTGGAGGAACTTGACTGTCCTGTACAGAGTCCTGACCTCAACCCCATAGAACACCTTTGGGATGAATTAGAGTGGAGACTGCGAGCCAGGCCTCCTCCCCCAACATCAGTGCCTGACCTGACAAATGTGCTTCTGGAAGAATGGTCCAACCTTCCCATAGACACCCTCCTAAACCTTGTGGACGGCCTTCCCAGAAGAGTTGAAGCTGTTATAGCTGCAAAGGGCGGGGCCAACTCAATATTGAACCCTACGGACTAAGACTGGGGGGCCATTAAAGGTCATGTGTGTGGAAAGGCCGGCCAACCAATACTTTTTGCAAATATAATGTACTGTAATTACAGCTATAGCACCTAGCCCAGCAATGGGCAAACTACGGCCCGGCGGACCTTTTAATCCGGCCCGCGGAGCTAGGCTCCCGCTAGGCTCCTCTCACAGTCCGCCCTGAAGACCGGTGTAGCATGAAAATCTGTCTCCTATGAGGATCTGTCCCCCTCGATGTATCTGCGCATGTGCCGGAGATCGCCGATCGGCTGCTAATGCCTGAAACTGGCACATGCGCAGATACGTCGAGGGGGACAGATCCTCATAGGAGACAGATTTTCATGCTACACCGGAACGGCGCGGGAATACGGCGAGAGGAACACGCGGAGCAAAGGTAAGTGAATTGACACAGGGGGGACTTGGGGACTTAATATGGGGGATGAATTAATATGGGGAATGAATTACTATATGGGGGATGAATTACTATATGGGGGATGAATTACTATGGGGGATGAATTACTATATGGGGGATGAATTACTATGGGGGATGAATTACTATATGGGGGATGAATTACTATGGGGGATGAATTACTATATGGGGGATGAATTACTATATGGGGAATGAATTACTATAGGGGGGATGAATTACTATGGGGGATGAATTACTATATGGGGGATGAATTACTATGGGGGATGAATTACTATATGGGGGATGAATTACTATGGGGGATGAATTACTATATGGGGGATGAATTACTATATGGGGGATGAATTACTATAGGGGGGATGAATTACTATGGGGGATGAATTACTATATGGGGGATGAATTACTATGGGGGATGAATTACTATATGGGGGATGAATTACTATATGGGGAATGAATTACTATGGGGGATGAATTACTATATGGGGGATGAATTACTATGGGGGATGAATTACTATATGGGGGAAGAATTACTATGGGGGATGAATTACTATGGGGGATGAATTACTATGGGGGATGAATTACTATATGGGGGATGAATTACTATGGGGGATGAATTACTATATGGGGGATGAATTACTATATGGGGGATGAATTACTATGGGGGATGAATCTCTATATGGGGGATGAATTACTATGGGGGATTAATTACTATATGGGGGATGAATTACTATATGGGGGATTAATTACTATGCTTACTATGGGGGAATATTCCTATACTTACTATGGATGACACATACACATCATTCATCTACTCTTGGTCCGGCCCCCGGGTTCAATATATGAACCCATTGCGGCCCTCAAGTCAAAAAGTTTGCCCACCCCTGACCTAGCTTATTGGTCATTGAAGACCAAGCTAAGACAATAGATAATGGAAGAGAAGGACTTTACACCCAAGAATGTGATTGTCTCCGTGTTGTGGAAATTCCTGTGACATCACTGAATGATGTCATAACCCCTAGAGGGAAGCTCCCCTATCAATTCAGTAATATCATTCTATGAAATGTCACCATTGTGTGCCAGGATTTAATCTGAGGTTCTATGACGTGTCTATTGCAGGTGCAGGAAATGTGACATTTGAGTACGAGGCAAAAATCACAATTCATAAGGTGTAGTTTCAGTTTTACTTCACCTGGGAAAATACCTACAGGCATTGAACTGCTCAAAATTACACATCAAAAAAATATTTTCTTTTTTTTTTTCTTTTTTTAGTTTTTCAATTCAAAAAAAGACAAAAACACCTACAGGTACTAACACCTACAACTACTCAAAATTGCAAATGGACATCAAACAAAAGAAGAAGAAAAAAGGAGGACGTGGAGTATTTCTCTCTTTCTCTCTCTCCTTTTTTTAATAAAAAATAAATAAAATGAAAGAAAGAAAAATACCTGCAGATGTTGAACGACTCAAAATTACACATGAACATCAAACAAAAAGAAGAAAAAAATGGAGTGGGAGTGTCACTTCCCCTAATCCCAGACTACATATATAGAGTGCAGTTGAGAAATTTTTTTTTTCTGCTTCTTCTTTTTGTTTGATGTTTAGTTAGACTATAATGTCTACATTCAGATGAGAACAAACAATGTTTTTTTGGCAACTATTTGATGGTTTTCTCTCTCTTTTTTTAATAAAAAAATCAAATGAACTAAAAAATATTTTCTTTTTTAAAATTAAAAAAAAAAAAAATCAAATGAACAAAAAAATACTTAAAGGTGCTACACTGCTCACAGACATCAAACAAAAATTCCCCTATCCCCAAACGATGTCTATAGAGTGCTGGGAAAAAAAATTTTCCCTAGCGCCAATCCATGGCAGCATACTACCACATGTATGCTGCCCCGAAATGGCACCAGGAAAGGAAGATTATGGTACGTACAGGGGCGGACTGACCATTTGGAAACTCGGGCACTGCCCGAGGGCCCGAGGTCAGTGGGGGGCCCCATGAGATGCCCCTGGTACCTTTTTCATAGGCTTTTTTGAGTTTGGGCAAGGACACAGGGGCCCCATGATCCCCTATTGCCTGGGGGCCCCATGAGTTGTCAGTCCGCCCCTAGGTACGTATTTGATACAATTTTACGTTTTCCCAATGCCAACATGGCAACATACATGTGGTAGTATGCAGGGGCGGACTGACAACTCAGGGGGCCCCCGGGCAATAGGGGATCATGGGGCCCCTGTGTCCTTTCCCAAACTCAAAAAAGCCTATGAAAAAGGTACCAGGGGCATCTCATGGGGCCCCCTACTGACCCGAGTTTCCATATGGTCAGTCCGCCCCTGGTAGTATGCTGCCATGGATTGGCTCCAGGAAAGGAAAAATACAGTAAGGATTTGATACACTTTTCCATTTTATTCTTTTTGCTTGAGGTCTAGTTGAACTATAATGTCAACTAGACATTGGCAACTATTTGCTGGTTTTGGAAACATTTTCATAAAAAAATAAAATGAACAAAAAAAATCCTACAGGTGTTGAACTACTCACAATTACACCTAGATATCAAACAAAAATAATAAAAAAAAGGAGAAGAAAATAAAGTGGCTGGTGGGGACCGCTGATTTCCCTAATCCCAGGCGACATCTATAAAGTACAGGTGACATTTCTTTCTCTTCTCATTTTTGTTTGATGTATAGCTGAATTATAATGTTTGGCTTCAGATGAGAACAAACAATGTATTGTTTTTTTTTTTCTATTTGCTGGTTTTGGAAAAATATTCTCTTTTTTTTTTTAATAAAAAAAATAAAATGAACAAAAAAAATGCCTACAGGTGTTGAACTAGTCAAAATTACACATATACATCAAACAAAACTAATAAGAAAAAAAAAGGAGGATGGGAAGGTGAGTGTCAATTTCCCTAAACTCAGGCAATGTCTATAGAATGCAGGTAGAATTTTGTTTTTCTATTCTTTTTTTTTTATGTCTATGTGTAACTTTTGAGTTGCTGAACTATAACGTCTGTATTCAGATGGGAACAAAGAATGTTTTTGTCAACAATTTCTTTCAGTTTCCATAACATTCTCTTTTTTTTTAATAACAACAACAAAAAAGAATAAAAACATATGGGCATTGAACTTATCAAACAAAATGAGAAAAAAGAGAAAATTTTCTCAAAACTGTAACTTGAAAATGAAACTATATGGATATCAAATACAAACAAGAACAAGAAAAAATGTAAAAAAAAAAGTAAATAGGAAAATAGGAGGGGGGTGGGGGTGGTAGCATAGATTATCCTAAACCCAGACAACATCTATAACATGCGGGTGAATGTTTTTTCTTTTTATTTGATGTTTATAGGTAGTTTTGAGTTGAACTAGTTTAGACCACTGTTTGTCAGTTTTGAAAGCATTTTCTCTTATTTTTAAAATAAAAAAATTTAAATGAATAAAAAAAACCTACAGGTGTTGAACTACTCAAAATTACACATAGACCGCAAATAAAAAAAATAAAAAGAAGTGGAAAAAAGAAAATAAAGGAGGATAGGGTGTGTGTGTATTGGGGGGTGTTCCTCTAAATCCTGATAATGACTATATAGATTTTTTTTCTCTCTTGTTTTTGTTTGATATCTATGCATAATTTTTAGTAGTTGAACTATAGTGTCTGGATTCAGCTGGAACAAACAATTTATCTTTCTTGTTTTTGGTGACTATTGGTTGGTTTTTGAAGCATTTCTTCTCTTTTTTTTTTTACAAACAAGAAGAAGAAAAATGTTTTAAAAAATGTAAAAAAAAAAGAAAATATGAAGGGGGGGGGGTTGCATAGATTATCCTAAACCCAGACAACATCTGAATTTTTTTTCTTTTTATTTGATATTTATAGGTAGTTTATAGGTAGTTTTCAACACCTGCAGGTATAATTCAAAGAATGCAAAGAAATAGGCATAGGAGCAAAGGGTCCAGGACCCATTTTAGAGCCCCTTTTACCTCTTTGTGGTTCACTAATTCACATTATGTCATGTAGTAAGATGCGTTGCATTAAGGAAGCCCATTGAAATAAAAAGTCCAAGAAGAGGTGGATGTCAGATGATGGACTCAGATGTTTGATCCTTCAGTCAGGAGTCATTGAGTAGGCTTTGTGACTTTGGTGGCTCTACCACAAAGCAGGGTCCTCGATAAGGGCAAAACGTCTCCACTGAGAAATCCACGTGAACTTACAAAGAAAAGTACCAGAAGGTCATCTTAAGAGCCTGTAATCATTTTTTGACGATAAAACTGGAGCAACAGAAAGACATTTTTTAAAAAACACGTTTCAGGGCTTAAACAATCCCTTCATCAGGGCTTGGATCAGGAATGAATACAACTTCCTATAGAATTCTATGTAGAAGTACTCCTGGAAAATGGAAAATTGTAACAAATATTCAACAGTAATTCTCCTTTCCTGGTGCAAATCCTTGGCTGTATACCACCACATGCACGCTGCCATGTTGGCGCCAGGAAAGTGTTCATGCCAGAGAAGGAGCCTATGTAGTCGCAATGGACATAATGGTGCAACAAAATGACTGAATCTGGCATTGATCAAACAGAAATGGCATGGCCAAGCAATGAGCGACAGATAATGATGGTTTCGATCGGCGCAGGTTGCGGCAGAAAAAAAGAAATCAATCATACAAGGATCAATCAATGGCATTTTTTTTATTTTTTTGCATTCTACAGCTCACCACTTCCAAAAGGAGACCCATGCATCCGTCCAAATCGATCAGATCAATTTATCTACAGAACTGATCAAAACTCAGGGAACATTGATCGAATTATGTTTGATTGATTTATGCGGTCAACCGGTTTATATTGATCCTTGTACGGTCACCGTACATCTTTGGTGCTTGGGAGGGGTAGAAGGGGAAGCAGACTTGGGGGTTGATTCTCCGATGCCAATGGAATTTTCCCCAGAGCTGTGTGGATTAGGTGACGCTCCGCTGACTTCCATCATCCAATCAAAAATACTGTTTTTTTTTTTTATTTCAGCATAAACAATTATTTACAATTACAAAAACAAATTTCAGTCCAAATTAGGATGTGTCTGTTTTGGTTGTAAACAAAGGCAAGGGTCAAGAACTTGTCATTGTTCACAGTATATACAGGTTGTATGACAGCGGAACTCTGTACCTGTTGACTGAGTGAGTAGATCACATCAGGATACCCGTGACTTTATATCCACAGATGAAATACATACACTATATTGCCCCAAGTATTGGTCGGCCGGCCTTTCCACGCACATGCACTTTAATGGCCTCCCAGTCTTAGTCCATAGGGTTCAATATTGAGTTGGCCCCGCCCTTTCCACGCACATGACCTTTAATGGCCCCCCCAGTCTTAGTCCGTAGGGTTCAATATTGAGTTGGCCCCGCCCTTTCCACGCACATGACCTTTAATGGCCCCCCCAGTCTTAGTCCGTAGGGTTCAATATTGAGTTGGCCCCGCCCTTTCCACGCACATGACCTTTAATGGACTCCCAGTCTTAGTCCGTAGGGTTCAATATTGAGTTGGCCCCTCCCTTTCCACGCACATGACCTTTAATGGCCTCCCAGTCTTAGTCCGTAGGGTTCAATATTGAGTTGGCCCCGCCCTTTGCAGCTATAACAGCTTCAACTCTTCTGGGAAGGCCGTCCACAAGGTTTAGGAGGGTGTCTATGGGAAGGTTGGACCATTCTTCCAGAAGCACATTTGTCAGGTCAGGCACTGATGTCAGGGGAGGAGGCCTGGCTTGCAGTCTCCACTCTAATTCATCCCAAAGGTGTTTTATGGGGTTGAGGTCAGGACTCTGTGCAGGACAGTCAAGTTCCTCCACCCCAAACTGGCTCCTCCATGTCTTTATGGACCTTGCTTTGTGCACTGGTGCGCAGTCATGTTGGAACAGGAAGGGGCCATCCCCAAACTCTTCCCACAAAGTTGGGGGCATGAAATTGACCAAAATGTCGCCTTAAGAGTTCCCTTCACTGGAACTAGGGGGCCAAGCCCAACCCCTGAAAAACAACCCCACACCATAATCCCCCCTCCACCAAACTTTACACTTGGCACAATGCAGTCAGGGAAGTACAGTTCTTCTGGCAACCGCCAAACCCAGACACGTCCATCATATTGCCAGACAGAGAAGCGTGAACTCTAGAGTCCAGTAGCGGCGTGCTTTACACCACAGCATCTGACGCTTTGCATTGCACTTGGTGATGTAAGGCTTGGATGCAGCTGCTCGGCCATGGAAACCCATTCCATGAAGCTCTCTACACACTGTTGTTGTGCTCATCTGAAGGCCACACCAAGTTTGGAGGTCTTTAGCTATTGACTCTGCAGACAGTTGGTTACTTCTGCGCACTGTGCGCTTCAGCATGCGCTGACCCATGCTCTGACGTCATGATGCTTAAAGGAAAATACACAGCAAGTATAAGGAGTGTGGAAAACACATAGAGGATACTATATCATTGCATAACAAAGCGGTTTTATGAATTTTATATAGTAAATTGTTACATTGTAAAGTGCTGAGCAAACTGTTGGCGCTATATAAATCCTGTGTAATAATAATAATGAGGAAACAATTCTGTGTGGACTTTTTTAATTTTTTTTATATATTTTTCTAGTGGAAGACACTATACTAGTCACGGATTGTTATGTGGAAATAAGCACGTATTTGCAGTAGGATTGCATACCAAAGCTGGACTCACATATGATGTCTAAAATTATTTTAAATTGAATTATATATTGTTTATATATTCTTTGAGTATATCATATTTAATTGTATATTAGTGGAGCGCGACACGTTTTTATTTGTTTTTTTGATGGCCACTAGATGGAGCTGAGGATCACAGGAAAGAAATACTTGCGCCATCTAGTGGCCATACTGGGGTATTTTCCCTGAGCGCTCATTTATGAGTGAAGAACATTCGACCTATATTTATTTATTTTCAAATATATATTATTTATTTATGCAGCGCTTTACATACATATTGTACATTCACATCAGTCCCTAACCCTCAAGGGGCATACAATCTAAAGTCCCTAACTTACATTCATACATACACATACTAGGGACAATTTAGACAGGAGCCAATTCACCTACCAGCATGTCTTTGGAATGTGGGAGTACCCGGAGGAAACCCACGCAGTCACAGGGAGAACATGCAAACTCCAGGCAGGTGGTGCCGGAATTCGAACCAGCGACCCGAGTACTGCCAGGAGGAAGTGCTAACCATTTAGCCACTGTGCTGCCCATAACCTATAGAGAAAATGCCTCATATGCACCAGGGGCGGACTGACCATTTGGAAACTTGGGCACTGCCCGAGGGCCCGGGGTCAGTAGGGGGCCCCATGAGATGGCCCTGGTACCTTTTTCATAGGTTTTTTGGAGTTTGGGAAAGGACACAGGGGCCCCATGATCCCCTATTGCCCGGGGGCCCCATGAGTTGGCCTATGAGTTGTCAGTCTGCCCCTGTTCGTCTCCATTTGAACTCCAGGTGACAGGGGTCAAGGCACAACTAGGTGACAGGGGCTGAAGGTAAAGGTCCCCCCCCCCCCCCCCCCCGTAGCTTCCTCTCCCCAGCTTCTTCCAGGAGTCATCTTGATTGGCTGTTGTGGGATGACATCACTCATGCTGGCACACCCATGCGCAGCTCAGTGCAATTCTGCAGAAGGCTCCAGACAGGCAGGTAGGTTGATATCTCTTCTGCATAAAGAGTTACTTCTTAAAAAAGAATTTTAGGACTTTTTAAAGGGAAAAATGATCAAAGATATGAACTTGAAAAACAAATCCGCCTGCAGTGAATTTTTGGTGCGTGTCACATTCACTTCTTTATAACTTTGTCCTTTAAATTGTGATTTACTGTCCAAGAAAATGTTCCAAAAATGGCATAATGCATGTTTAACATAACACTGGCGCCATCTGGTGGCTTTTATTGATATCTATATTATAGCTAAAGCCTAGGCAAACCCCATTGAAGACTGTAGGGCAGACATTCTCAACATTTTCAACACAGAGGATCCCTTGAAATAACTTTCCAATCTCAGGGAACTCCTGCTAAAAATGACTATATCTACAATTCCTGATACATCAGTGTGATGGCCGGTGGGAATAATGCTCCTTACCAGGGCTTTTTTGCAGCAGGAACGTGGGGGAAATCAGTTTCGGCACCTCCAGCACTGAATGTATGTAACGGCAAGGGGTGCTGCAAAGTGTATGATGGTGGCTGCTAGAGGATCTATTGTTACTGGAGGGGATCTATTTTGCATGGTGGTCTACTGTTGCTGAGGAGATCTATTGTTGCTGGTGGGGGATTTATTGTTGCTGGAAGGGATCTACTGTTGAGGGAGGGGTCTATTGTTGTTGGCTACTGGACAGTCTATTGATGCTCGCTGCTAAGGGAATCTGTTGTTGCTGGTGGGGAATATATTGTTGCTGGAAGGGATCTACTGCTGAGGGAGGGGTCTATTGTTGTTGGCTACTGGACAGTCTATTGATGCTGGCTGCTAAGGGAATCTGTTGTTGCTGCTGGGGGTCTATCGTTACTGGAGGGGATCTATTTTTGCATGGTGGTCTACTGTTGCTGAGGAAGTCTGTTGTTGCTGGTGGGGGATCTATTGTTGCTGGAAGGGATCTACTGTTGAGGGAGGGGTCTATTGTTGGCATCTGAACAGTCTATTGATGGCTGCTGGACAGTCTATTGATGCTGGCTGCTAAGGGAATCTGTTGTTGCTGCTGGGGGTCTGTTGTTACTGGAGGGGATCTATTTTTCCACGGTGGCCTACTGTTGCTGAGGAGGTCTGTTGTTGCTGGTGGGAGATCTATTGTTGCTGGAAGGGATCTACTGTTGAGGGAGGGGTCTATTGTTGGCTTCTGAACAGTCTATTGATGCTGGCTGCTAAGGGAATCTGTTGCTGCTGCTGGGGGTCTATTGTTACTGGAGAGGATCTGTTTTTGCATGGTGGTCTACTGTTGCTGAGGAAGTCTGTTGTTGTTGGTGGGGGATCTATTGTTGCTGGAAGGGATCTACTGTTGAGGGAGGGGTCTATTGTTGTTGGCTGCTGGACAGTCTATTGATGCTGGCTGCTAAGAAAATCTGTTGTTGCTGCGGGGGGTCTATTGTTACTGGAGTGGATCTATTTTTCCACGTGGCCTACTGTTGCTGAGGAAGTCTGTTGTTGCTGGTGGGGAATATATTGTTGCTGGAAGGGATCTACTGTTGAGGGAGGGGTCTATTGTTGTTGGCTACTGGACAGTCTATTGATGCTGGCTGCTAAGGGAATCTGTTGTTGCTGCTGGGGGTCTATTGTTACCAGAGGGGATCTATTTGTGCATGGTGGTCTACTGTTGCTGAGGAAGTCTGTTGTTTCTGGTGGGGGATCTATTGTTGCTGGAAGGGATCTACTGTTGAGGGGGGGTCTATTGTTGGCTGCTGGACAGTCTATTGATGCTGTCTGCTAAGGGAATCTGTTGTTGCTCCTGTGGATCTATTGTTACTGGAGAGATCTATTTTTCCACAGTGGCCTACTGTTGCTGAGGATGTCTGTTGTTGCTGGTGGGAGATCTATTGTTGCTGGAAGGGATCTACTGTTGAGGGAGGGGTCTATTGTTGTTGGCTGCTGGACAGTCTATTGATGCTGGCTGCTAAGGGAATCTGTTGTTGCTGCTGGGGTCTATGGTTACTGGAGGGTATCTATTTTTGCATGGTGGTCTACTGTTGCTGAGGAGGTCTGTTGTTGCTGGTGGGGAATATATTGTTGCTGGAAGGGATCTACTGCTGAGGGAGGGGTCTATTGTTGGCTTCTGAACAGTCTATTGATGATGGCTGCTGAGGGAATCTGTTGTTGCTGCTGGGGGTCTATTGTTGCTGGGGTGGTGTTTTGTTGCCAGGGTCCATTGTTGGGAATCTATTGTTGCTGGGGGGGTCTATTGCTGATGGCTGCGGGGAGACTGTTTTACTGCTTTTCTTGCTATCATGAATACCTTCCATACAAATGATTTAGCACCACAAAATGCTAATTGGCTCCGTATTCACTATAAGGATCTGTACTGGGAGGTGGGTAGGGGGTCGATCCAAGGTACTGTGCTTGCGGACTGACCATTTGGAAACTCGGGCACTGCCCAAGGGCCCGGGGTCAGTAGGGGGCCCCATGAGATGCCCCTGGTACCTTTTTCATAGGATTTTTTGAGTTTGGGCAAGGACACAGGGGCCCCATGATCCCCTATTGCCCGGGGGCCCCATGAGTTGTCAGTCCGCCCCTGGTAGGGGGTGGAGTCAAGAAGAGATTCAACAGGGGGGAGTTCCTGCACCTATTCTCTGAGAAAAAAGTCCTGCTCCTTACACTTGTGGTCAATGAGAAGAATACCCCCCACCCCTGCTAAAATGATCATTGGTGTCATTGGGAACTTATTACTTCTAGGAAGAAATGGCTCATTGCTCATGGAACCCCTCATTGCTCATGGAACCCCTCATTGCTCATGGAAGGGCCGATCGGGAGGTGGCAGGGGCGGACTGACAACTCATGGGGCCCCCGGGCAATAGGGGATCATGGGGACCCTGTGTCCTTGCCCAAACTCAAAAAAGCCTATGAAAAAGGTACCAGGGGCATCTCATAGGGCCCCCTACTGACCCCTGGGCCCTCGGGCAGTGCCCTAGTTTCCAAATGGTCAGTCCGCCCCTGGGAGGTGATTAAAGAATTAAAGTGTTAGTGAATCTTCACATATACCTACTGAAGTGACCGGCCTCAGGTGATAGAGATGAAACAAATCCTCCTACATAAGTTGTACCTGTTTATTTGCACTCTTTTCTTTATTTATAAAGCTTGTCGAGCTGTCAAAAAAGGGGGTGTAGAGCTGATGTTACACTCTGCAGAGGAGAGCTCTGAGAGCCGATTGGAAGGTAGAGACATCCCCCCCCCCCCTTCACACAAATCATAGGAATAGCACAGAGGCTGTCAATCAACTGGAGGTCCCTCCCCTGTCACCATTTTTCTCTTGGTGTCAGAAAAACTTGTCATGAGCGATTCATGCTGATAGCAGGCAGAAATGACACTCAGTGCTCTTAATCGAGACAAGTACACGCCATAGGGGGATATGCTTTGTTCGTATTTCATGACTGGGGTTTACAACCACTTTAAAACACAAATAAAGCACAGAAGAATTCCATAGATCACTTATAACTTTATTGATGCCGGTCATCAGATGACACATTGTCCTGTTGGATTTGGTCCTCTGCCTGGAGTCGGTCAGAAAGTGATGTTCGGCCTTCTCTGGGACTTGTTAGAACCAGTTGTGCTGGAGGTAGGAGCAGTGTCCTCTTCTGAAAGTAAAATATTCAATAAATATATAATTATAATAATAATGTAACAATATTAATAATAATAATAATAATAAATATTTGTTCATTAACCCCTTGTCTACCAAGGTACGTTTATAAACGTCATGTTGATATTTCAGCCGGCGATCAGATTAAGGATCAAGGCCGATCTAGAGCTGTCCAATCACTTTTACGGGACTTTGAAGATGGCCCCTCCCCACCACCACCGCCCGCAGTGGTTCCTAGGCTTTTCTGTTCCTCCAGGAAGTCCGGGTCTATATGGAGAGAAGGCGGAGATAAGGGAACATCCACTCTCCGTCCTCCATCGACTGGTGAACTCAGAAGCGGGTATGATTTTACTTCAATCCTTGGCTCTGGGGAATCAGCTAATGAGACACAATCTGTGCTTGGTTAGCTGCAGTGGAGGCAGGGAAGATATTAGGGGTCTAATGGCCCCTGATGTCTCCATAAAAAGAACTAGCCCCCTTATATAAAAAAAAATGCATATAAACTTTTTTAAAAAGTACATAAAAAAATATATATTGAAATAAATTATATAAATAATACCCCCCCCCCTGTGCTGAATGCAAACACAGCATGGGGCATGTATATGTAAATAAATTGAGAAATTGAGCATCAAATGTGAGGTATCACTGCAAACGTAGTAAGAGCAATATAGGGCCATCGTTTGAAATGTATTTACCCAATATTTTATAATTTACCAAAATGGGTATTATATTGTATTTGTGTGCAACAAAATTAATTTTAGCGTAGCGCTACCCCCACAGGAGCCGCTTGATATGATGGGTTCTCTGTTCTGCCCCAACTCTGTTCAGATCCCACTGACACATCAGTGCAACTTAAATGTTATTAAGCTACCACTCTATAATAATACACAGAAAATAGGTGACAAGCAACTTGGTAGTAGAATATTTAGATGTATTAAAGCAAGGCAAGCTAGACATGAATCAGTAAACAGGCAATTGAACACGTTTTATTCCAATTAGCTAACTGCAATAGAGTTAAACCAAATGTCAGCTGGTAGAAAAAGAGACAATATTACAACATTAACTAACCCAAACAAATATCCTCGTGTTGACACTATGCATACAGCCCCAATAGCAGATACATTCTTGACAATGGGGTACCACTGGCAGTGGCCACAAGTACCTGGCGCTTAATTGTAAGTATTTGTTAGCTACCGGTGGGGCCCTTCTGTAAGGTGGTGCATGTGATACTGTCCCTTTAAGGCTGCACTCAAAGGATGGCTGATGCGCTGTTAAATAAGGGGCAGATTTTATTGGCATTAACTGTAGGCAGTAAGGGGCTAAGCTTGGCAGTTCCGGTAAACACTTCCAATATGCAACATGTCCAGTCACAGTACACTTGGCAACCAGATATCCCAGAAGCATCAGTCCTCAGGATCAGGTCCTCATGAACAAATACTGACAAACTCAGTCTCTCAGCTTTGGTCCTCACTGGTGTGGACACACATAGCAATGGGTCCCTTCAGCTACAGTCTCCAGCAACAACAAACTCTCACAAGCTCTCTCTCAGTGGGAGTGCAGACCTAGACAGCAACCAGTCTGCACATGCTGGCTCCCCGCACTGGACTTCCCCAATCTCTGCGAAATCTTCCCCAATCTCTGCAAAAAATCTGTATTTTCTTCCTCTTGACACAGGGCAGTCTGGATATTGTTGTTCTACAGCCATTCACTTGTATTGTATAGTGTCCCTCTAAGACTACATTTCCCACGATCCTCAGCATCTGCATAGCAAGTTCTGCTTCCCTTTGATTGGCTCACTGCCACTGCCTGCCATGAAAAAGGAGGAGCAGGAGCGAGCGGAGGATCACATAGAGCACACACAGCAGGGAAGCTGTGGGTGAGAGGCGGCTGCTGCACACACAGCCCACCATTTACACAAATCCCAGCACAAATAGTCGCACATATATCGTGCGACATAGAGAAATTGCAACTACCACCATTTTATTCCACAGGGCCTCTGCTTTCAGAAAAAATAGAATTGATTTGGGGGTTTAAAATCATTTTCTAACAAAAAAAAAGTCAATTTTAAACTTTGCAAAGAATTTTAAAAATTGGCCCAGCAGGAAAGTGCTTAAATATACCCGTCATGGCAGAACCTGGTCACATGACATCCTTCCATTGACAGATTGTTGAATGCATTTAGGAAGCCATTTACTTCAAGCTGAACTCTGGGAATTAGGACTATCTACCCTTTTAGTGTCCCCTCCCCCCCCTCCCCCATCCGGACTGCAAGGGTTAAAGGTGCAGGGTTACGGTGTAATTCTTCCCCTCTTCTTCTAAAGCAGCTACAGTCTGAATAGTAAAAACCGTTCCCTGCCAGCATGGTGCAGAGAACGACCCTAACGCAGGCCATACATGGCTCGAATTCCGAACAAATTTTCTTTAGAAGATCGGAAATTTAATGCGTTTTGTAATCCGATGGCGCCACCATTGATTTCGAAATTCAACCAGCCAAGCCTTCGATTTCACCTCCTGGTGCTACAGGAAAGAATTTTTGTAGACAAAAATGTTCTTTTCTTTCCAGGTCACAGCTCGTTTCTTTTTCTTTCGAAATTCGTTCGTTTTTCAAAAAATTTCCAACATGCCCAAATTCGATGCTCAAATTCAATCGTCGCATAAAAATCGCCCATTTCTGTGGCCCACTAATGGTGCAAAATTCAAACAAAAATTCGTAAAGATTTTTTACAGTAAAATGGTTTGAGGAATTAAGATTTGTTGTTTTACCATCTATCATGAAGGGGTATAGGACATCTAATGCAGGCCATACACAGGTCGAGTTACGAACAAATTTTCTTTAGAAAATTGGACATTTAGTGCGCCGCCATTGATTTCGAAATTCGACCAACCAAGCCTTCAATTCCACATGATGGCTTGGCTTGTGGCCAAGAATTTCCGGGTCACAGCTCATGCTCGTTTCTTTTTCCAATTACATTTCTCGCACGATTCTTCCATCGTTGATTAGCAATTTGTTCATTTTCAAAAAATTTCCAACATCACTCAAATTCGATAGGTCGTTTCTGTGGCCCACTAATGGTGTGAAATTTGAACGAGATTTCGGAATTCTACCCAGGTATGGCCGCCTTTAGTCTCTGTGTAGAATCAGTGGTCTCTCTGCAGAGATCCACCATGACCCTTGCTGAGTCAGTGTTGCTTCCTGCTGATTGGAGAACTCTAGACTGTTGGACTGCCATAGTAAGACCATTGCTTCCACACAGTAAACAAGGGTCCTTCTCTGCAGCATTCTGGCAAGAGTCGGGCTTTTCTACTCAGGCTGTGGCTGAGTAATCGGCCATTTCTGTGGCCCACTAATGGTGCCAAATTCGTATGAAAATTCTTAGAAAAGATTTCAACCCATGTATAGCCACCTTTAGTCTGTGTAGAATCAGTGATCTCTCAGAGATCCATCATGACCCTTGCTGAGTCGGACCAACAGTGTTGCTTCCTCCTGATTGGAGAACTCTAGCTCTGACTCAGCGGGGGGGGGGGGGGGGGGGGGTTGGACTGCGGTAGTAAGACCAGTGCTTCCAAACAGGGAACAAGGGTCTTTCTCTGCAGCATTCTGGCAAGAGACAGGCTTTTCTACTCAAGCTGTGGTTGCTTTAGAATGAAAATTAATATATAAGAGTTTGCGCACATGTACAGTGAAGGAAATGCGTATTTGATCCCCTGCTGATTTTGAATGTTTGCCCACTCACAAAGAAATGATCGGTTTAAAAATTGAATGTTCGGTGCATTGTAACATTGAGAGACAGAATACAAAAACAAATTCAGCAGAAATGCATGTCTAACAAATGATGACTGATTTGCATGTTCATGAGGGAAATAAGTATTTGATCCCCTATCATTCAGCAGGATTTCTGGCTACCAGGTGTCTTTCATACAGGTAACAAGCTGAGATTAGAAGCAGTCTCTTAAAGGGAGTACTGCTAATCTCATTTTGTTATCTGTATAAAGACACCTGTCCACAGGAGCAATCAAACAATCAGATTCCAAACTCTCCACCATGGCAAAGACCAAAGAGCTGTCCAAGGATGTCAGGGACAAGATTGCAGACCTACACAAGGCTGGACTGAGCTACCAAACTATGGCCAAGCAGCTTGGTGAGAAGGTGACAACAGTCGGTGCAATCATTCGCAAATGGAAGAAACACAAAACAACTGTCAGTCTCCCTAGGTCTGGTGCACCATGCAAGATCTCACCTCGTGGAGTGTCAATGATCATGAGAACAGTGAGGAATCATCCCAGAACTACACGTGAGGATCTTGTCAATGATCTCCAGGCAGCTGGGACCACAGTCACCAAGAAAACAATTGGTAACACACTACGCCGACAAGGACTGAAATCCTGCAGTGCCTGCAAGGTCCCTCCGCTCAAGAAAGAACATGTCCAGGCCCGTCTGAAGTTGGTCACTGAACATCTGAATGATGCAGAGGAGGACTGGTGGAAAGTGTTGTGGTCAGATGAGACCAAAATTGAGCTCTTTGGCATCAACTCAACTCGCTGTGTTTGGAGGAGGAGGAATGCTACCTATGACCCCAAGAACACCATCCCAACTGTCAATCATGGTGGTGGAAACATTCTGCTTTGGGAGTGTTTTTCTGCTAAGGGGACAGGACAACTGCACCGCATCAAAGGGACGATGGACGGGGCAATGTACCATCAAATCTTAGGTGAGAACCTTCTTCCCTCAGCCAGGGCATTGAAAATGGGTCATGGATGGGTGTTCCAGCATGACAATGACACAAAACACAAGGCCAAGGCAACAAAGGAGTGGCTCAAAAAGAAGCACATTAAGGTCCTGGGGTGGCCTAGTTAGTCTCCAGACCTTAATCCTGATTGAAAATCTGTGCAGGGAGCTGAAAGTTCAAGTTGCCAAACGTCAGCCACCAAACCTTAATGACTTGGAGAGGATCTGCCAAGAGGAGTGGGCCAAAATCCCTCCTGAGATGTGTGCAAACCTGGTGGCCAACTACAGGAAACGTCTGACCTCTGTGATTGCCAACAAGGGATTTGCCACCAAGTACTAAGTCATGTCTTGTGAAGGGGATCAAATACTTATTTCCCTCATGAACATGCAGATCAGTGCATAATTTGTTAGACATGCATTTCTTTTGAATTTGTTGTTGCTATTCTGTCTCTCAGTGTTACAATACACCTACCATTCGATTTTTAGACGGATTATTTCTTTGTGAGCGGGCAAACATTCAAAATCAGCAGAGGATCAAATACGCATTTCCTTCACTGGAGGGCTCAATCACACCAGCGGTGGAAGTCTATGATGCCGGCAGATGTGCATTGTGAAGGGATACTGCTGGTAGACTTTTATTCTTACCTGCAGACCTTGGTGGTACATTCTAGCCCTTGCTGGCAAAATGCGCCAACGGGTTTGTTTCCGACCGCCCTCCAGAAGGGGGTCATTCTGGGTCCTCGTCGCTGGGACACTTGGGGCCGATTGCTCCCGTGTTCTGTCGAAGGGGATCTTCTTGAAAACAGTTCATGGTAAGTGCAGGTGGGTTGTGGATAAACCTTCGATAAAGAACACCAAAGGTCACACCGGAAGATTTGGCACAGCACCAATAGACACCATAGCAAGGTAAGAGTTTGAGAAACAAAATATATCGCACCTTCCTCAAATGGACCTTTATGCCCTGCCCAGGCCCGGGCAGGGCCGTGGATAAGGGGGTACCACCAGTCCTCCTGTAGGGGGCCCAATCGGATGTGGGTGAAGAGCATGTTATGCACAGTGGGGGGGGCAATTACTGGAACCGATCCCCTTTATGGCTTCCTCTGCAGCAGCTGAAAGCTGGCTTCTTCTCCTCTCTGTCCCACTGGCTTTTAGTAAAGAGAGCCATACAGAGGATCAGTTCCAGCAATTGCTCCCCGCCACACCCATCACCCTCCCTGTGCACAGTACATTTCCCCCTGCTGCTGCCCAAGCCCCCCCCCCCATCAGTGCTGCCAGCTTCCCTCCTTTCCTTTGCACCGGCAACTGCAAGCACACAATAGGACCCTTCAGGATGGAGAGTGGGAGAAGGATCCGGTAAATATGTCACATTTACCAGCCCCTTTTTTTCCCCCTGAATGAACACAATGAGTGGTCGGTAACAATCACTCCATGTTCATTCATAGCTGAAGCATAGTAAACTGTGTTTTCTTTTTTTTGGGGGGGGGGGGCTGTTAGGTTGGCTGTATGGGGCCCCATGGTTTCTAACAGGGCACGGGACAAGGGGTGGGCAGGAGAGATAGCTGCCTTGGGCGCTGAATGGACCTGTCCCAGTCCCTCACCTTAAATGTGATATTACAGGTTCAATGTTTTATGGAGGTCTGTGGATAATCAGTCTATTGATATCGCTGCCTCTAGTGGCTTCTTAACCACTTTCGGACCGCCCCATGTATATATACTACGATGGGGAGACCACTCTGCGCTGGATCACGTGTACATGGTCCAGCATTTCTGTAGCACAACACAAGTCGATCAGCAGGTCCCAGCCAATGATTTATGGCTGGGATCTGCTGATCGGCTTAGCGAATGACAGAAGAGAGCCCTGTGTTTACTAACAACACAGGGCTCTATACACAAAGCAGAGGTGTAGCTGATTTTTTTTCCTCCTTGCAAAGCAGGGAGATAAAACAGTCACATCTCTTAGTAAAAGCAGCAAAATCACACACAGCTAAATCATTTTAACCCAGTGGTTCTCACTCACCGGCCCGCTGCTTCCCTTCATATGGGGTCTCCAGCCAGTTAAAGATCCTCTAATCTCCCACAGCACCTCCCAGTTACCATAGTGCCCACCCAACCTTCTATAGTGGACCGCAGAATCCCTCAAGTGCCACAGTGCCCCCCAACCTCCCACAGTGCTCTCCAAACTCCCAGAGTGCCCCCCAGTCCTCCACAGCATCCTCTAGTCTTTCACAGAGCCTCCAACTTCTAATAGTGCCACCCAAGACCCTGTAGAACCTCTAGTCCCCTATAATGCCCCCAGCCTCTATCAGTGTCCAAAAATGCTATCCAATGTCCAACAGTGCCACCCACCCTCCCACAGTACCCCTCAGCCCTCCCCAATGCTCCACAACTTCTCACAGTACCCTCAGCCCCCTGCATAACCTCCAGCTTCTTATAATGCCCCAAACCTCAAAGAATGTCATGCATTGCTCCCCCCCTCCAATTGCCTTCCATGCTCTCCGACCTCTCAAGGTGCTCTCCATCTTCCCACAGTGCAACCCCCAGGCCCCTGCAAAGTCTTCAGCCCCCTATAGTGCCCACAACCTCCCCAACCCTCTGAAGAGTCTCCAGCCCCCTAAAGAGCCCTCAATCTCCCACGGTGGCCCCCTAGCCCCTGCAGCACCCATCTGTTTCCCATCATGCCTCCAACCTCGAACAGTACCTCCCACAGTACTCTTCAGCCCCCATAGTGCTGCCTAACCTCCCACATTGTTCTCTAACCTCTCGCAGTCACCCCAGCCCCCTGTAGAGCCATCAGCCAGAATAATCACTCCAACCTCTAACAGTGTTCCACACTGCCCCCCCCTCCCAACTTTTCACCACGTTCTCCAACCTTGAACAGTGCTCCCAGCCCCCTGCAGGGCCTCCAGCCTCCCATAGTGCCCCCAACCTGTAACAATGACCCACACTGACTCCAACCTTCTACGAGTTACCCCAAGCCCCCTACAGGGCCATCAGCCAGAATAATGGCCCCAACCTCTAACAGTATCCCACATTGCCCTCCTCCCCCAACCTTCCACCATGGTTTCCAACCTCTCGCAGTGCCACCAGCTTCCTGCAGAGCCTCCACTCTTCCCATAGTGCCCCCAACCTGTCACAATGACATACACTGACTCAGGGGTGGACTGACAACTCATGGGGCCCCCAGGCAATTGGGAATCATGGGGCCCCTGTGTCCCTGCCCACACTCAAAACACACCCAAAAAAGCCTATAAAAGGTACCAGGGGCATTTTATGGGGCCCCCTACTGACCCCGGGCCCTCGGGCAGTGCCCGAGTGCTCGAATGGTCAGTCCGCCCCTGCACTGACTCCACCCTTAAACTGTGCCCCCTAGCCCCTGTAGTCTCCCAAAATGCCCCTGCAAAGTTCCAAGCCTCCTGGAAAGTCCCCCAGCCTCCTCCAGAGACCCCATTTCCAACAGTTACCCCCATCTCCCCACAGAAACCTCATCTCCTACAGGGTCATAAAATCTGCTGCAGGGCCCCCTAACCCTCTCCAGAACCCGACGGTGACACCCAGTCCCATCCAGATCCTTCCAGCATGTCAATACATATTTTGCATTCCCATGTGCGATTACAAACTGTTCTGTTGGAGCATGGAAAGTTCTGGGAGGCTTAACCGGGCCCTCGTTGCAAAAAAGGTTGAGAATCACTGATTTAGCCAAAATCACTGAGCTCATCCATACTAAACATGGAAATATCTAATTTCAGTGGATTGACCCCTTAAACCTTTGCTGACAAATGCCCCCCTGTGCTCCACCATGACATGGTCATGTTGAATAGGATGCTCACCTGGGTGTTACATAGAAGTAACATAATGCACAGAGGTCCTCCTATGGACACCATGTCTTTCTGTTGACCTGTGAAAGAGTTCCTTTCCTCCCAGCATGCAGGTTGGACTTATAAAGGGTCGATCATCCCTATTTCTTTAACTTACGTCAGAATCCTGACCAACAGCACAAGAGGAACTGGCTAAAGGCTGCAAATATTTGTAGAACATTTATGAGGATGGAATCCTCCATCTCTGGAATCTAGGCGTCATTCCCTTGGGGGGGGGGGGGGAGGTGGGTGCTTCATAGAAAAATTAAAATTAAAGAAAGACAAGAACTAAAAATACGAGCTGCTTATAATTCTAAGTGTAGGAACTCTAACAGCCCAGTAACAGCCATGACCTCCGCTGGAATTAAACAGAATTATAGAGTAGTTAATGTGAATGGCAATCAGTCTGTATGTATCAAACAATTGCTATTTTTTTTAAATAAGAAAAACACCTTTTTTTTCATTCTTTGTTACACCTCAGTGTTGTTGATCTTCTGCTGCCTCTTTGCAGCCACTTCATGTAGACATACTCTCCAGTGGTTGCTACTGTAGCAAACTTTCTCATCAGAGTGGGACGCGAAGTTCCCCTTTTTCTTATTTTAAAAGTATTCCTCAGTCCTTCAGTCCCTACCCCCTCCCTTCCTGAGAAGCAAACGTTATCTCCTGACAGATGGGGGGGTCAACCCAAGTTACGGCATCCTCAGTCCGGTGCCAGGCAGTCTGCGAAAGTGTAACCTTTCTCACCCATCATAAAACAGATATGACAGCTTCTCCCCGGACTTGAAAGAAGTTGGAACCTCATAAAACTGACCAGCAGTTAATTGAACATTCCTCAGGTCAGCTGTCACCTATGTTTCATATCATGGAGTATGAAGCTGTTAGGTTTAATTGAGAGTCCACTGACATCCTGCCCAAAATATTGTATTGGGCAGACTCAGAGCCACCACCCCCCCCCCCCAGCAGGGGGATTTTAAAAAGGACAGGCTGCAAGCCTGGAAGAAGCTAAGAAGAAAAGCACATCTCCTGAGTTTAACATCCTAACAGAGGAGATCAAAGACCCTTCCTGCTCTGCACTTGGATCTGCTTACAAACCAAGGCATATTGGCAAGTAACTTAACCCTTTCACTTCCTTCTATTATCTCTTTGCTGAACCTTTATATGCATATATATATATATTTTCGTGACACCTCTTTGTAAATATTTTATTGCACCTGTTTGACTCTTTTAGTAATAAATCTTTCTTTCTGAAAGTGTTAAACTGTTTTTAAGCGCTTACTTGCAATTCACGAATTCCTGCCTTTGAAGAGACGCTACTCTTTGTTATATCTCTGTATAACAGGTCTGCGGACCGTGCTATATAGATCAATATTTCAATCATTATAGTGTATTTTGATAGAGTTTCCTTCTTCTCTCCACAAAAGACGGTGGTGGCAGTGTGAAGGGTTAGTTGCATAATTAACCCGACCCAGTAACAAGTGCGGTTTTAGATCGGCCGGTCCTTCGGTCACGAGTTTGGTGAGAAGGTCTGGGGTCTGAAACCGCGGGCGTGACGTATTACTGTTAGTCGCGGTCGTGCGATTGTCGCATGTTGAGGGTAGCAGCGACCGTGCGATCGTGACAGCTACATTCTCTTTTCTCAGGGCGGGTTTCGTTATGGTGACAACAGTGGACCGTACCTACGTGTGTTCAACAGAAATTGTATACGTAGAGCGCTGTACCAGATCCTCGAAAAGAGGTAAGCTTTGTAATTCCAAATCTGTCACTTGGGGTGTCCTCAAGTCGTTTGGGTAGGTATGTACAGTAACTAGGAGTGTGCCAGCTAACTATGGAAAGTATATGGAGAGTATAAAGAGAAAATTCACTTCCCCCATACAATGTTTTTCATTTTTCAAATTTAGCAAAATTTCACCATTTTGATGAAGGGTTTTGTAGTTAAAAAATAAGGCAAAATTAGAGTTTTGGTGTTTTTTTAAAAGTACAGTTGGCTTTAAAGTAGGGTTGCATGTGCTGGACCTGTCTAAAACAGCTCCTTATTCATTTTATTATTTTACTTACAAGAAAAATGAAAATGAAAAAAAAAACCATGAAAACATGAGGGCAGTGTCTTGCTGAACAGTGGCATTCACACCCTGCAGAGCAGCCCCTGGAACTTGTATGCTGAACCGCAGAACTTTGCTAAAGAGCAGTGTAGTAGAGAACTACATTTCCCAGAGTCATAGTTCCCACTTCTCTTTTTTTGCACCAACTGGGCCCCATCACACGCGCAGAAGACTCTTCATTCCCTTTAAAGAATAAGGGCTAGTCTTCCATCTCTTTATTACACTGTTCTTCAAAGAGTCATAGTTCCCACTTCTCTTTTTTGCACCATCTGGGCCCCATCATGCGTGCAGAAGACTCTTCATTCCCTTTAAAGAATAAGGGCTAGTCTTCCATCTCTTTATTACACTGTTCTTCAAAGAGTCATAGTTCCCACTTCTCTTTTTTGCACCATCTGGGCCCCATCACGCGCGCAGAAGACTCTTCATTCCCTTTAAAGAATAAGGGCTAGTCTTCCATCTCTTTATTACACTGTTCTTCAAAGAGTCATAGTTCCCACTTCTCTTTTTTGCACCATCTGGGCCCCATCACGCGCGCAGAAGACTCTTCATTCCCTTTAAAGAATAAGGGCTAGTCTTCCATCTCTTTATTACACTGTTCTTCAAAGAGTCATAGTTCCCACTTCTCTTTTTTTGCACCAACTGGGCCCTATCACGCGTGCAGAAGACTCTTCATTCCCTTTAAAGAATAAGGGCTAGTCTTCCATCTCTTTATTACACTGTTCTTCAAAGAGTCATACTTCCCACTTCTCTTTTTTGCACCAACTGGGCCCCATCACGCGTGCAGAATACTCTTCAGTCTTCAAATTGACACAAGTAACAACTGATTTTACACATTCCAATTCTGTGTATGCTGTGTAACCGAGCCATATCGAAGTTCGCTGCAAACCTCTTACCATTTTACTTTCTGGTGGTGATTTATTTCGGTTAAGAGTGTACTGTGGTGTCAGCAGGGGTTGGGCTTTCAGATTGGGGTCCAGATCCACAAGGAACCACAAAACAATTCAGCAACTCCTAAGGTAATAGTGCTACACATGAAATAGTCCTCCAGTCGTTTTCAGCAATACTCACCTGCAATCTGTAAATGTAACTGACAGTACCTCCTTTTGGCCACAAGATGTCCTCACCCTGAGAACTCTACTGTGGATGCAGGGTGTCATGGCCCTGCCCCTGAGGAGGCACCACCAGGGCATTGTTCTTTTACCATAATGACTACCCACCCAGAGAAGAGGTGAACAGAACCCTGTGGGGTCATGTGACTAGCCTGGAAACTTCAAAAAAATTTATTCAAATATAAAATGCATAAAATACAGCCACAGCGGGGGCCATAATTTGCAGTTGGAGTGCAGAGTCTGGAGTTGGGCTTTAAGAAAATTTCACTTAACCGACTCACTGAGCGAAATGGAGAATTTCTGCTTTGGCCATATTTAGTTAGGGACCTTAGATTGTACGCCCCTTGAGGGTTAGGGACCTTAGATTGTACGCCCCTTGAGGGTTAGGTCCCTTAGATTGTACGCCCCTTGAGGGTTAGGTCCCTTAGATTGTACGCCCCTTGAGGGTTAGGTCCCTTAGATTGTACGCCCCTTGAGGGTTAGGTCCCTTAGATTGTACGCCCCTTGAGAGTTAGGTCCCTTAGATTGTACGCCCCTTGAGGGTTAGGTCCCTTAGATTGTACACCCCCTGAGGGTTAGGTCCCTTAGATTGTACACCCCTTGAGGGTTAGGTCCATTAGATTGTACACCCCTTGAGGGTTAGGGACCTTAGATTGTACGCCCCTTGAGGGTCAGGGACCTTAGATTGTACACCCCTTGAGGGTTAGGTCCCTTAGATTGTACGCCCCTTGAGGGTTAGGTCCCTTAGATTGTACGCCCCTTGAGGTTTAGGGACCTTAGATTGTACGCCTCTTGAGGGTTAGGGACCTTAGATTGTACGCCCCTTGAGGGTTAGGGCCCTTAGATTGTAAGCTCCTTGAGGGTTAGGGACCTTAGATTGTACACACCTTGAGGGTTAGGGACCTTAGATTGTACACCCCTTGAGGGTTAGGGACCTTAGATTGTACGCCTCTTGAGGGTTAGGGACCTTAGATTGTACGCCCCTTGAGGGTTAGGGCCCTTAGATTGTACGCTCCTTGAGGGTTAGGGCCCTTAGATTGTACGCTCCTTGAGGGTTAGGGACCTTAGATTGTACACACCTTGAGGGTTAGGGACCTTAGATTGTACACACCTTGAGGGTTAGGGACCTTAGATTGTACACACCTTGAGGGTTAGGGACCTTAGATTGTACACACCTTGAGGGTTAGAGCCTTAGATTGTAACCCCTTGAGGGTTAGGTCGCTTAGATTGTACGCCCCTTGAGGGTTAGGTCCCTTAGATTGTACGCCCCTTGAGGGTTAGGTCCCTTAGATTGTACGCCCCTTGAGGGTTAGGTCCCTTAGATTGTACACCCCTTGAGGGTTAGGTCCCTTAGATTGTACACCCCTTGAGGGTTAGGGACCTTAGATTGTACGCCCCTTGAGGGTTAGGGACCTTAGATTGTACGCCCCTTGAGGGTTAGGGACCTTAGATTGTACGCCCCTTGAGGGTTAGGGACCTTAGATTGTATGCCCCTTGAGGGTTAGGTCCCTTAGATTGTACACCCCTTGAGGGTTAGGGTGCTTAGATTGTACGCCCCTTGACGGTTAGGGACCTTAGATTGTACGCCCCTTGACGGTTAGGGACCTTAGATTGTACGCCCCTTGAGGGTTAGGGACCTTAGATTGTACGCCCCTTGAGGGTTAGGGACCTTAGATTGTACACCCCTTGAGGGTTAGGGACCTTAGATTGTACGCCTCTTGAGGGTTAGGGACCTTAGATTGTACGCCCCTTGTGGGTTAGGGACCTTAGATTGTACGCCCCTTGAGGGTTAGGGACCTTAGATTGTACGCCTCTTGAGGGTTAGGGACCTTAGATTGTACGCCCCTTGAGGGTTAGGGCCCTTAGATTGTAAGCTCCTTGAGGGTTAGGGACCTTAGATTGTACACACCTTGAGGGTTAGGGACCTTAGATTGTACACCCCTTGAGGGTTAGGGACCTTAGATTGTACGCCTCTTGAGGGTTAGGGACCTTAGATTGTACGCCCCTTGAGGGTTAGGGCCCTTAGATTGTACGCTCCTTGAGGGTTAGGGCCCTTAGATTGTACGCTCCTTGAGGGTTAGGGACCTTAGATTGTACACACCTTGAGGGTTAGGGACCTTAGATTGTACACACCTTGAGGGTTAGGGACCTTAGATTGTACACACCTTGAGGGTTAGGGACCTTAGATTGTACACACCTTGAGGGTTAGAGCCTTAGATTGTAACCCCTTGAGGGTTAGGTCGCTTAGATTGTACGCCCCTTGAGGGTTAGGTCCCTTAGATTGTACACCCCTTGAGGGTTAGGTCCCTTAGATTGTACGCCCCTTGAGGGTTAGGTCCCTTAGATTGTACACCCCTTGAGGGTTAGGTCCCTTAGATTGTACACCCCTTGAGGGTTAGGGACCTTAGATTGTACGCCCCTTGAGGGTTAGGGACCTTAGATTGTACGCCCCTTGAGGGTTAGGGACCTTAGATTGTACGCCCCTTGAGGGTTAGGGACCTTAGATTGTATGCCCCTTGAGGGTTAGGTCCCTTAGATTGTACACCCCTTGAGGGTTAGGGTGCTTAGATTGTACGCCCCTTGACGGTTAGGGACCTTAGATTGTACGCCCCTTGAGGGTTAGGGACCTTAGATTGTACGCCCCTTGAGGGTTAGGGACCTTAGATTGTACACCCCTTGAGGGTTAGGGACCTTAGATTGTACGCCTCTTGAGGGTTAGGGACCTTAGATTGTACGCCCCTTGTGGGTTAGGGACCTTAGATTGTACGCCCCTTGAGGGTTAGGGACCTTAGATTGTACGCCCCTTGAGGGTTAGGGACCTTAGATTGTACGCCCCTTGAGGGTTAGGGACTGATGTGAATGTACAATATATATGTAAAGCGCTGCGTAAATTGACGGCGCTATATAAGTACCTGAAATAAATAAATATTTTGGCGATATCAATAATTTTGCAGCAATATTCAGTTTAGCTGAAATCATGACCCTCATTTCTAATCTACGTGTTCTTCAGCAGCCTTTTCAGATGCATTCAGCAGGGGAGTTAAATAACAAATAAAAGAACATATTTCATATGTATGTATGTAGGTGTATTAAATACATGTATATATAAAGGCCATGCAGAGTGTACCGTGAGTCATGCAACCTTTGTATTTGCAACGTGTTCCCGGGTTTAGTTCTATATTTATCCATTCACATATTCTACCCAAAGCAGAAAGATCAACAAGAGCCCATTCAACACATTTTCTATTGCAATTGCAGTGAGTCATTTCAAGAAAAAAAGGCTCCATATTTGTGAATAACTGTGTGCATACATATATATCATTTTTTTATTTAATTAAACATACACACACTTTTTTTTTATACTTTTAAAAATATTTTTTACATTTTTATGTTTTGGGATTTTTTTGCTAAATATTCACTGTATTTATCTATCTATCTATCTACCTACCTATCTATTTACACACATTTTTAAATACTTTTAAAAATATTTTTTACATTTTTATTTATTCACAGTAAAATATATTATTTTTTGGGGGGTGAATGGGGGTTGAATTGGAGTTGGGGGGGGTGAATGGTTAAAACTCCATCTTTTTTTTTTTTTGCTAAATACACAGACACACACACTGTTTTTACTTTTAAAAATATTTTTTTTACATTTTTATTTATTCACAGTAAAATATATAATTTTTTGGGGGGTGAATGGGGGTTGAATTGGAGTTGGGGGGTGAATGGTTAAAACTCCATCTTTTTTTTTTTTTTTTTGTTGCTAAATACACACACACACTGTTTTTACTTTTAAAAATATTTTTTACATTTTTATTTATTCACAGTAAAATATATTTTTTTTTTCGGGGGGTGAATGGGGGTTGAATTGGAGTTGGGGGGTGAATGGTTAAAACTCCATCTTTTTTTTTTTTTGCTAAATACACAGACACACATACTGTTTTTACTTTTAAAAATATTTTTTACATTTTTATTTATTCACAGTAAAATATATTATTTTTTGGGGGGTGAATGGGGTTGAATTGGAGTTGGGGGGGGTGAATGGTTAAAACTCCATCTTTTTTCTTTTTTTTGCTAAATACACACACACTGTTTTTACTTTTAAAAATATTTTTTACATTTTTATTTATTCACAGTAAAATATATTATTTTTTGGGGGGTGAATGGGGTTGAATTGGAGTTGGGGGGGGTGAATGGTTAAAACTCCATCTTTTTTCTTTTTTTTGCTAAATACACACACACTGTTTTTACTTTTAAAAATATTTTTTACATTTTTATGTTTTGTTTTTTTTTGCTAAATATTCACTATATTTATCTATCTATCTATCTACCTACCTATTTACACACATTTTTAAATACTTTTAAAAATATTTTTTACATTTTTATTTATTCACAGTAAAATATATTATTTTTTGGGGGGTGAATGGGGGTTGAATTGGAGTTGGGGGGGTGAATGGTTAAAACTCCATCTTTTTCTTTTTCGCCAAATACACACACTGTTTTTACTTTTAAAAATATTTTTTACATTTTTATTTATTCACAGTAAAATATATTATGTTTCGGGGGGTGAATGGGAGTTGAATTGGAGTTGGGGGGGTGAATGGTTACAACTCCATCTTTTTTTTTTTTTGCTAAATACACACACACACACTGTTTTTACTTTTAAAAATATTTTTTACATTTTTATTTATTCACAGTAAAATATATTATTTTATGGGGGTTGAATTGGAGTTGGGGGGTGAATGGTTAAAACTCCACCTTTTTTTTTTTTTTTTTTTGCTAAATACACACACACACTGTTTTTACTTTTAAAAATATTTTTTACATTTTTATTTATTCACAGTAAAATATATTATTTTTCGGGGGGTGAATGGGGGTTGAATTGGAGTTGGGGGGTGAATGGTTAAAACTCCATCTTTTTTTTTTTTTTTTGTTGCTAAATACACACACACACACTGTTTTTACTTTCAAAAATATTTTTTACATTTTTATTTATTCACAGTAAAATATATTATTTTTTGGGGGGTGAATGGGGGTTGAATTGGAGTTGGGGGGGTGAATGGTTAAAACTCCATCTTTTTTTTTTTTTGCTAAATACACAGACACACACACTGTTTTTACTTTTAAAAATATTTTTTACATTTTTATTTATTCACAGTAAAATATATTATTTTTTGGGGGGTGAATGGGGTTGAATTGGAGTTGGGGGGGGTGAATGGTTAAAACTCCATCTTTTTTCTTTTTTTTGCTAAATACACACACACTGTTTTTACTTTTAAAAATATTTTTTACATTTTTATTTATTCACAGTAAAATATATTATTTTTTGGGGGGTGAATGGGGTTGAATTGGAGTTGGGGGGGGTGAATGGTTAAAACTCCATCTTTTTTCTTTTTTTTGCTAAATACACACACACTGTTTTTACTTTTAAAAATATTTTTTACATTTTTATGTTTTGTTTTTTTTTGCTAAATATTCACTATATTTATCTATCTATCTATCTACCTACCTATTTACACACATTTTTAAATACTTTTAAAAATATTTTTTACATTTTTATTTATTCACAGTAAAATATATTATTTTTTGGGGGGTGAATGGGGGTTGAATTGGAGTTGGGGGGGTGAATGGTTAAAACTCCATCTTTTTCTTTTTCGCCAAATACACACACTGTTTTTACTTTTAAAAATATTTTTTACATTTTTATTTATTCACAGTAAAATATATTATGTTTCGGGGGGTGAATGGGAGTTGAATTGGAGTTGGGGGGGTGAATGGTTACAACTCCATCTTTTTTTTTTTTTGCTAAATACACACACACACACTGTTTTTACTTTTAAAAATATTTTTTACATTTTTATTTATTCACAGTAAAATATATTATTTTTCGGGGGGTGAATGGGGGTTGAATTGGAGTTGGGGGGGTGAATGGTTAAAACTCCATCTTTTTTTTTTTTTGCTAAATACACAGACACACACACTGTTTTTACTTTTAAAAATATTTTTTACATTTTTATTTATTCACAGTAAAATATATTATTTTTCGGGGGGTGAATGGGGGTTGAATTGGAGTTGGGGGGGTGAATGGTTAAAACTCCATCTTTTTTTTTTTTTTTTTTTTTCCTAAATACACACACACTGTTTTTACTTTTAAAAATATTTTTTTTAAATTTTTATTTATTCACAGTAAAATATATTATTTTTTGGGGGGTGAATGGGGGTTGAATTGGAGTTGGGGGGTGAATGGTTAAAACTCCATCTTTTTCGCCAAATACACACACAAACACTGTTTTTACTTTTAAAAATATTTTTTACATTTTTATTTATTCACAGTAAAATATATAATTTTTTGGGGGGTGAATGGGGGTTGAATTGGAGTTGGGGGGTGAATGGTTAAAACTCCTTTTTTTTTTTTTTTTTTGCTAAATACACACACACACACTGTTTTTACTTTTAAAAATATTTTTTACATTTTTATTTATTCACAGTAAAATATATTATTTTTTGGGGGGTGAATGGGGGTTGAATTGGAGTTGGGGGGGTGAATGGTTAAAACTCCATCTTTTTTCTTTTTTTTGCTAAATACACACACACACACTGTTTTTACTTTTAAAAATATTTTTTACATTTTTATGTTTTGTTTTTTTTTGCTAAATATTCACTATATTTATCTGTCTATCTACCTACCTATCTATTTACACACATTTTTAAATACTTTTAAAAATATTTTTTACATTTTTATTTATTCACAGTACAATATATTATTTTTTGGGGGGTGAATGGGGGTTGAATTGGAGTTGGGGGGGTGAATGGTTAAAACTCCATCTTTTTCTTTTTCGCCAAATACACACACTGTTTTTACTTTTAAAAATATTTTTTTTACATTTTTATTTATTCACAGTAAAATATATTATTTTTCGGGGGGTGAATGGGGGTTGAATTGGAGTTGGGGGGGGGGTGAATGGTTAAAACTCCATCTTTTTTTTTTTTTGCTAAATACACACACACACTGTTTTTACTTTTAAAAATATTTTTTACATTTTTATTTATTCACAGTAAAATATATTATTTTTTGGGGGGTGAATGGGGGTTGAATTGGAGTTGGGGGGTGAATGGTTAAAACTCCATCTTCTTCTTTTTTTTGCTAAATACACACACACACACACACACACTGTTTTTACTTTTAAAAATATTTTTTACATTTTTATTTATTCACACTAAAATATATTATTTTTCAGGGGGTGAATTGGAGTTGGGGGGGGGTGAATGGTTAAAAGTCCATCTATTTTTTTTTTTTTTTTACTAAATACACACACACACTTTTTTTACTTTTAAAAATATTTTTTTAATTTTTATTTATTCACACTAAAATATCTTATTTTTGGGGGGTGAATGGGGGTTGAATTGGAGTTGGGGGGGGCAGGGTGAATGGTTAAAAGTCCATCTATTATTTTTTTTTTTTTGCTAAATATATACACACATACTTTACTTTTAAAAATATTTTTTCATTTTTATTTATTCACATTAAAATATATTATTTTTGGGGGGGTGAATGGGGGTTGAATTGGAGTTGGGGGGTGAATGGTTAAAAGTCCATCTATTTTTTTTGCTAAATATATACACGCACTTTTTTTACTTTTAAAAATTTTTTTTTACATATATATAAGTAGATATATTATGTATTTTTAACAGTTTTTTAAATAACTTTTTAAAATATGGTTTACATTTTTATTTATTCATGTCAAAAAAAGTATATGTATATATATATATATATATATACATACATACATACACATACACACTGCTCAAAAAAATTAAAGGAACATTTTCAAAACCCATCAGATCTCAATGGGGACAAATCTCCTGCTGGATCTCTATCCTGACATGGACGGGTAATGTGTGAGGAACATAAGGACGCCCCATCGTTTGATGGAAATGAAAATGATCGACCTACAGAGGACTGAATTCAAAGACACTCCGAAAATCAAAGTGAAGAAATGATGCAGCAGGGGAGTCCATTTTGGTGAAATGTCATTGCAGCAACTCAGTAGTTTGTATGGCCCCCACGTGCTTGTATGCATGCCTGACAACATCGGGGGAGGCTCCTAATGAGACCACAGATGGTGTCCTGGGGGAATTTCCTCCCAGATCTGGACCAGGACATCACTGAGCTCCTGGACAGTCTGAGGTGCAACCTGGCGGCGTCGGATGGACCGAAACATGACATCCCAGAGATTTAGGTCAGGTGAGCGTGGGGGCCATTCAATGGTATCAACTCCTTCATTCTTCAGGAACTGACTGCATACTCTCCCCACATGAGGCCAGGCATTGTCGTGCACCAGGAGGAACCCAGGAGCCACTGCACCAGGAGGAACCCAGGAGCCACTGCACCAGGAGGAACCCAGGACTCACTGCACCAGGAGGAACCCAGAACCCACTGCACCAGGAGGAACCCAGGAGCCACTGCACCAGAAGGAACCCAGGAGCCACTGCACCAATGTAGGGTCTGAGAATGGGTCCAAACATTTCATCCCGATACCTAATGGCAGTCAGGGTGCCATTGTCTAGCCTGTAGAGGTCTGTGCGTCCCTCCATGGATATGCCTCCCCAGACCATCACTGACCCACCACCAAAACAGTCATGCTGAACCATGTTACAGGCAGCAGAACGTTCTCCACGGCTTCTCCAGACCCTTTCACGTCTGTCACATGTGCTCAGGGTGAACCTGCTCTCATCTGTGAAAAGCACAGGACGCCAGTGGTGGACCTGCCAATTCTGGGGTCCAATGGCATAGTGTTGGTCACATGACTGTCATTTTCAGCTTGTATTTTTATCATATGACCTCTTAAAGCGCCATGAGATTTACCCTGATGTGTTATCCGTAAGATACCTCGCTGCCAGAAACGTTTTTTTTTTTGTGGTTAGGTTTGGCCATCCATGTACAATGTTACTAGTAGGACATGCTAAATATAGGGCTGGCATTTCACCAATGGAGCTTGTAGGCACACTAGTTTTGACACTTTGACAGCCCACTGCTAGGATCACTTTAAAAAAAATAAAAAAAAAAATTAACAAAAAAACCACACAAACCAAAAAAAACACCCAAACCACAAAAAAACAAAACACAGAACAAACAAAAAACAGAAGCAAAAAAAACCAAAAAGCAAAAAAAACAAACAAAAAACAAAACCAAAAAAACAAAACAAACCAAAAAACAAAAACTACAAAAAACAAAAAAAAAAAACAAAAAACAACACTACAAAAAAACAAAGAAAAACAAAAAAAACAGGCCATTCATGAGTTTCAGGCCTCAGGTCTGACTTCTAAAATTATGGTAATGTGTAAACTTAACATTTAAGAGAGTCTTTTCTATGGTGAAAATTTTTTGGCAAATTATTGTACACAGAAGACACCTTTTATAATTTGCTGCCTGTATCCACTGAGCCTCCACTGAGGCTCAGTGGATACAGGCACAGGCACAATCTGCTGCCTGTATCCACTGAGAATCCTCTGAGCCTGATGGCATAGCTGGTTGGCGTGAAATACACTATATGGCCAAATATATAGACTCCTGAACATCACACCAGTGCCCAGGGCAAAGATGGCGAATTGCTCCCCTTTACACCAGATGTCCCCAGCAGAGTCCCCCTTTACACCAGATGTCCGCAGCAGAGTCCCCCTTTACATCAGACGTCCCCAGCAGAGTCCCCCTTTGCATCAGACGTCCCCAGCAGAGTCCCCCTTTGCATCAGACGTCCCCAGCAGAGTCCCCCTTTGCATCAGACGCCCCCAGCAGAGTCCCCCTTTGCATCAGACGTCCCCAGCAGAGTCCCCCTTTGCATCAGACGTCCCCAGCAGAGTCCCCCTTTGCATCAGACGTCCCCAGCAGAGTCCCCCTTTGCATCAGCCGCCCCCAGCAGAGTCCCCCTTTGCATCAGACGTCCCCAGCAGAGTCCCCCTTTGCATCAGACGTCCCAAGCAGAGTCCCCCTTTGCATCAGACGTCCCCAGCAGAGTCCCCCTTTGCATCAGACGTCCCCAGCAGAGTCCCCCTTTGCATCAGACGTCCCCAGCAGAGTCCCCCTTTGCATCAGACGTCCCCAGCAGAGTCCCGCTTTGCATCAGCCGCCCCCAGCAGAGTCCCCCTTTGCATCAGACGTCCCCAGCAGAGTCCCGCTTTGCATCAGACGTCCCAAGCAGAGTCCCCCTTTGCATCAGACGTCCCCAGCAGAGTCCCCCTTTACATCAGACGTCCCCAGCAGAGTCCCCCTTTACATCAGACATCCCCAGCAGAGTCCCCCTTTACATCAGACGTCCTCATGCTCCCGCATTGTTGCCCCCCCCTCCTTTTCCCCCTTGGTAATCCGTGTCTCCTTCCTCTTCGGTCACATGACAGGGGAGAAAGGGAGGATACAGTCTGCCCACTTCAGTGAGGCGCTGATACTGAGGACAATTGTCAGCGTTGGCTCTTTTCCACCCCATGGAGGCTGGAGAAAAGAAAACTGAATCCTTCCTCCAGCAGCTATCAGCCGCTGCTCCTAACAGGAGCAGGACAAGTGGCCAATGCATACCACCACCCCCCCCCAAACTCAACACTGTGCCTGGGGCAGGTGCGTGCATGCTTGCCCCCCCCCCCCCATATATCCAAAACCATGCAGAATCAAGCACAGACATGCAACGTTCATTGACAGACAATTGGGTATGTAACCTTGTGGTAAGTTTGGTGAAGGTCCTTTTTGTTCTAGTAGGACTAAACCCCTTTGTAAAAAGCCGTCTCCACAGAGATATGGGTTGATGAGTTTGGTGTGGAGGTTCTTGAATGTCTTGCACAGGGGCGGACTGGCCATTCGAGCACTCAGGCACTGCCCGAGGGCCCGGGGTCAGTAGGGGGCCCCATGAAATGCCCCTGGTACCTTTTATAGGCTTTTTTTTGAGTGTGGGCAAGGACACAGGGGCCCCATGATCCCCTATTGCCTGGGGGCCCCATGAGTTGTCAGTCCGCCCCTGGTCCTGCACAGAGCCCTGATCTCAATCCTACTGAACCTGACCTCAAAAATTGTTCTTTTGGCTAAATGTGCGCACATTCCCACAGACTCACTCCAAAAACGCATGGAAAACCTTCCAGTTCGTGTGGAAGCTGTTATGGCAGCTAAAGGGTCAAGTCCAAATCAATGGCTATTGTTGGGGAATGGGATGTGCAAGAAACTCAGACAGTAGGAGGTTTATTTACTAAAGCTGGAGAGTGCAAAATCAGGATCACTTCTGTATAGAAACCTTCCAGGTTTTATTGCCAAAGCTTAATTAACTGCCTCCTGCCCGCCATATAATGTAATGACGGGTGCAAGGCGGTTCTCTCATTCTGGGAGGACGTCATATGATGTCCTCCCATTCGAACCGCGCATGCACGGCTCCGGGAGCACACAGCGTGGTGATTGGTAGTGCGCCGTGTCCCTCAGACACAGCGGATCACCGATCAATGGATCGGTCATGTGATCAGCTGTGTCCAATCACATGTAATTAGGGAAATGCCGGTTAACCCCCTTTCTCTCCTCAGAAGCTGTCACGCTGACAGGAGAGGAGAGCCGGTAATCGGCTTTACTCAGAGGGGACTTATACACTGGTCATCAGGGCACTGATGATCAGTGTAGCCCCAGCAGCACCACCTGTCAGTGCCTACCAGTGCCACATATCAGCGCCGCCTACCAGTGCCCATCAGTGATGCCTGTCAATCCCCATCAGTGCCACCTACCAGTGCCTCCTCATCAGTGCCCATCAGTGCCACCTATCAGTGCAGCCTCATTAGCACACATCAGTGAAGGAAAAAAAAAATCACTTATTTAAAAAATTTTATAACAAAAACTAAGAAAAAACTTTTTTTTTTTCAAACTTTTCAGTTGTTTTTGGTTTGTTTAGCAAACAAAAAACCCAGTGGGGATTAAATACCACCAAAAGAAAGCTCTGTCTCAAAAAAAATGATAAAAATTTCATATGGGTACAGTGTTGCATGACCGCACAATTGTCAAAGTGTGACAGCGCTGAAAGCTGAAAATTGGCCTGGGCAGGAAGGGGGTATAAGTGCCCGGTAGGCGAGGGGTTAAACAAGCTGAGATTAGAAGCCGATTGGTTTCTAGGCAGAAGTGAGTCTGATTTTGTAGGGTGAACAGCCTCTCAGTCTAACAGCCATTGAAATAATTGTCAAGTTGGGGTGAGGTGAGGCCCCTATATTGAGACCTCTATATTGATGGCCAATGGTTTTGAAATGGGGGATGTCAAACAAGTTCATATAGGTGACGTGGTCAGATTTTCACAAACTGCCATAGCGTGCAGAACAGCCTCTCAACCAAACTCCAGAAGAACCCTTCCAAAAAAAAAAAAATTCAGGTCTTGGGGAACCCCTGTTAAAGAAAATTTATTGGGGGGGGGAAGAGTCAGTGGGAAATTGCCACTTACATTGATAGTTTGAGACAAAAGCCACCTTGATGTGCTGGTCAGAATGCTACTCTTACATACGCCTTAAAAAGACCATTGGCACCATATTGGTTCTGCCACATAGTGTTGGCCCCAGAATTATGCCGGCACTATAAGAAGGTACAAGTGAAACTCAAAAAATTAGAATATGGTGCAAAAGTTCATTTATTTCAGTGCAGCAACTTAAAAGGTGAAACTAATATATGAGACTCATTACATGCAAAGCAAGATAGTTCAAGCCGTGATTTGTCATCATTGTGATGATTATGGCTTACAGCTCATGAAAACCCCAAATCCACAATCTCAGAAAATGAGAATATTGTGAAAAGGTGCAATATTCTCGGCTCAAAGTGTCCCACTCTAATCAGATAATTAAGCCATAACACCTGCAAAGGGTTCCTGAGCCTTTAAATGGTCTCTCAGTCTGGTTCAGTAGGAATCACAATCATGGGAAAGACTGCTGACCTGACACCATCATTGACACCCTCCATAAGGAGAGAAAGCCTCAAGAAGAATGGAGAGGCCCAAGGACCCCGAGTATGGAGGAAGAATGGAGAGGCCCAAGGACCCCGAGTATGGAGGAAGAATGGAGAGGCCCAAGGACCCCGAGTATGGAGGAAGAATGGAGAGGCCCAAGGACCCCGAGTATGGAGGAAGAATGGAGAGGCACAAGGGCCCCGAGTATGGAGGAAGAATGGAGAGGCACAAGGGCCCCGAGTATGGAGGAAGAATGGAGAGGCACAAGGGCCCCGAGTATGGAGGAAGAATGGAGAGGCACAAGGGCCCCGAGTATGGAGGAAGAATGGAGAGGCACAAGGGCCCCGAGTATGGAGGAAGAATGGAGAGGCACAAGGGCCCCGAGTATGGAGGAAGAATGGAGAGGCACACACTGCAAGATGCTTGAAGTCCAGTGTGAAGTTTCCACAGTCTGTGTTGATTTGGGGAGCCATGTCATCTGCTGGTGTTGGTCCACTGTGCTTCATTAAGTCCAGGGTCAACGCAGCCGTCTACGAGGAGATTTTGGAGCACTTCATGCTTCCTTCCGCAGACGAGCTTTATGGGGATGCTGACTTCATTTTCCAGCAGGACTTGGCTCCGCCCACACTGCCAAAAGCACCAAAACCTGGTTCAATGACTGTGGGATTACTGTGCTTGATTGGCCAACAAATTCACCTGACCTGAACCTCAGAGAATCTATGGGGCATTGCCAAGAGCAAGATGAGAGACATGAGACCGAACAATGCAGAAGAGCTGAAGGCCGCTATTGAAGCATCCTGGTCTTCCATAACACCTCAGCAGTGCCACAGGCTGATAGCTTCCATGCCACGCCGCATTGAGGCAGTAATTGCTGAAAAAGGGGCCCAAACCAAGTACTGAGTACATATGCAGCTTCTACTTTTCAGAGGTCCGATATGGTTCTATGTACAATCCGTGTTTTATTGATTGCATGGAATATTCTCATTTTCTGAGATTGTGGATTTGGGGTTTTCATGAGCTGTAAGCCATAATCATCACAATGATGACAAATCACGGCTTGAACTATCTTGCTTTGCATGTAATGAGTCTCATATATTAGTTTCACCTTTTAAGTTGCTGCACTGAAATTAACTTTTGCACGATATTCTAATTTTTCGAGTTTCACCTGTAAAGTCAATCAGTCACAGCTCAGAAACCCCCCTAGCAACCTCTGGAGGAACGCTAGTATTTCATGGAACCCTTGTTGAGAACAGCTGGTGTAGAACAATCCCTGTCCACATGGCTCAGTTACGTACTTTACACAACAAATACTGCCGGGAACAGTAGTCCTAACCATTTTAGGTACGGAGTTCCGCTCATCAAATTACAAAAAGTGAAAAAAATACGATTTATTTTAAATTTGGGGTAGGCAAGGAAAAAGGTTACATGAGTACAAGGAAGACATGTTTTAAGCTCACATCTAGAAGTTTGACTCATTATATTACATCACACACATTTACACATATATTTGCTTTCAACAACATTAAAGTGGTTTTATAAAGTGCTTCATTTATTTATTTATTTTTTTTTAAACATTCACCATCATGACTGGAAGACCTATCGACAGGTGCAAGACTCCGCCATCATATTTTCGTATTCCTTGTATAGAATATTGCCGCCTGGCTCAATCATAAGAACGCTGATGGGACCATAGGAGTAAGGGACACAAGAAGGACGGGGGACGTTCCCATCAACTACCTGACTGATAAAGTTCTGAATAATGGCGTGGTTGGGAGAATTGTACCCCGAATGAAGGACTTGGGGGCAATCTCCCATACAGAAGCCAGGGTTGTACCTATGCGGAGCAATGATCCAGTGGTCCCATCCTAGCTGGTGGAAGCTCACCCAGAATGGATGCAGCGAGCAGTGATTCTTGGACTGTCTACCTTGTTTGGGAATCTTCGGAAGCTTCGTGCCGATTGTTTCTGCTCGACGTGGTTTCCTCACCAGCGTGCCGGACTTACTCTCATCTGGATTCAAAGAGACCATGCCCTCTTCGGATCGATTGTGAACAGTGTAGTTGAAATACATTAACAAGAAGGGAACGTGGGCTGGGGAAATTGCCAACGAGACTAGAGGACGATTCCTGGTATGCCTACATGACATCTGAATGTGCAAAACGTGGCCGGGGTGGTCCACCAGTGGTTTGGCATAGGACGTGAGATCTGTCTCAACCCACTTGCGCATTCCACTGGGAACTCTTGTTTTGGAGGAGACACCAACATTTGGCACGAGATCCACCTTACATAAATAGTAATTGTCCTTGAAATGGAGTGCTCTTGGGTGTATTACTGTTGCCCTTTGAAGTTCTTCTGCTTTTACATTGTGAAGGTTGAATTTCAAGTCTTGGATCCACCAAGACCCTTCTGGAAAACAAAAGACAAATAGTCAAACTATACTTAAAGCCCAAACTTTTTTTTTTTAGCATAAAAAAATGGTTGACTGCCCTGTCAGGTTCTTCTTGCTGTCTGTGCCCCACTAGGGGCAATGGGATTACCTTTACTAGTCCTCTAGACCAGTGGTCTCCAAAGTACGGCCCTGGGGCCAGATGTTGCCCTTTGCCCGCTTTTATCTGACCCTTCGGATCTTATTCCACGCCCACTGTCAGCAACAGTGGGGCATAATTCCTCCCACTGACACCAATGATGGGGCACTACTCCTCCCACTGACACCAATGATGGGGCACTACTCCTCCCACTGACACCAACGATGGGGCACTACTCCTCCCACTGACACCAACGATGGGGCACTACTCCTCCCACTGACACCAACGATGGGGCACTGTTCCTCCCACTGACACCAACGATAGGACTCTGTTCCTCCCACTGACACCAACGATGGGGCACTACTACTCCCACTGACACCAACGATGGGGCACCGTTCCTCCCACTGACACCAACGATGGGGCACCGTTCCTCCCACTGACACCAACGATGGGGCACCGTTCCTCCCACTGACACCAACGATGGGGCACCGTTCCTCCCACTGACACCAACGATGGGGCACCGTTCCTCCCACTGACACCAACGATGGGGCACCGTTCCTCCCACTGACACCAACGATGGGGCACCGTTCCTCCCACTGACACCAACGATGGGGCACCGTTCCTCCCACTGACACCAACGATGGGGCACCGTTCCTCCCACTGACACCAACGATGGGGCACCGTTCCTCCCACTGACACCAACGATGGGGCACCGTTCCTCCCACTGACACCAACGATGGGGCACCGTTCCTCCCACTGACACCAACGATGGGGCACCGTTCCTCCCACTGACACCAACGATGGGGCACCGTTCCTCCCACTGACACCAACGATGGGGCACCGTTCCTCCCACTGACACCAACGATGGGGCACCGTTCCTCCCACTGACACCAACGATGGGGCACCGTTCCTCCCACTGACACCAACGATGGGGCACCGTTCCTCCCACTGACACCAACGATGGGGCACCGTTCCTCCCACTGACACCAACGATGGGGCACCGTTCCTCCCACTGACACCAACGATGGGGCACCGTTCCTCCCACTGACACCAACGATGGGGCACCGTTCCTCCCACTGACACCAACGATGGGGCACCGTTCCTCCCACTGACACCAACGATGGGGCACTACTCCTCCTACTGACACCAATGATGGGGCACTACTCCTCCCACTGACACCAACGATGGGGCACTACTCCTCCCACTGACACCAACGATGGGGCACTATTCCTCCCACTGGCACCAACGATGGGGCACTATTCCTCCCACTGGCACCAACGATGGGGCACTATTCCTCCCACTGACACCAATGATGGGGCACTATTCCTCCCACTGATACCAATGATGGGGCACTATTCCTCCCACTGACACCAATGATGGGGCACTATTCCTCCCACTGACACTAACAATGGGGCACTATTCCTCCCACTGATACCAATGATGGGGCACTATTCCTCCCACTGACACCAATGATGGAGCACTATTCCTCCCACTGACACCAATGATGGGGCACTATTCCTCCCACTGACACCAATGATGGGGCACTATTCCTCCCACTGATAACAATGATGGGGCACTATTCCTCCCACTGACACTAACAATGGGGCACTATTCCTCCCACTGACACTAACAATGGGGCACTATTCCTCCCACTGACACTAACAATGGGGCACTACTCCCACTAATACCAATAATGTGAAACTATACCCCCCTTATACCATGTTCTGCTCCCTCTGGTCACAGTCCAGCCCTCGTAAAGTTTGAAGGACAGTGAACTGGTCCTTTGTTTACAAAGTTTGGAGACCCCCGCTCTAGACAGAAGAGGGAATCTCTTTAGGACAAGAGAAATAATTTTTCCTCAAGAGGGACCCTTGAAAAAAAAAAAAAAAAAAGTCTAAGGGAACCCCTGCTATAGTCAAATAATTGGTGGTCAGTGGGAAGGGTGCCCCTTACATTGGGGGGTCAGTGGGAAGGGTGCCCCTTACATCGGGGGGTCAGTGGGAAGGGTGCCCCTTATAGTTGGAAGAATGCCACTCTTACAGACTAATGCAGGCCATAGACAGGTCAAAAATCGGCCGATTTTCCAGCCAAAAGAAAAAAAAAAAACCGGCAGATTTTCACACCATTAGTGGGTTAATTAATCAGCCGTTTTTTGGGGTTTTGGCACATTTCTTTTCATCTGTAAAGTTGGGAAAAAAAAAAAAAAAAAAAAATCGGCCGATTTTCCAGCCAATGATGGGCAAATTGGAAGATCATTTTACCGATAAAAAAAATCTGCACATCAGCCGTGACCAGAAAGAAAAAAAGAAAGAGCGAGAAAAAAAAAAAAAAAAAGAAAGAGCGAGAAAAAAAAAAAAAAGAAAGAGCAAAAAAAAGGAAGAAAAAAGGGGGGGGGGAAAGGGGGGGAAGGGGGAGAAAAGGGGGGGAAAGGGGGGGAAAGGGGGGGAAAGGGGGGGAAAGGGGGGGAAAGGGGGTTAAGGGGGGTTGGAAAAGGGGGTTAAGGGGGGTTGGAAAAGGGGGTTAAGGGGGGTTGGAAAAGGGGGGGGGGAAGGGGAAAAAGGGGAAAGAAGGGGAAAAGGGAAAAAAAAAAAAAAAAAAAAAAGAGGAAAAACAAAAAGAAGAAAAAGAAGAAGAATTCCAGTCCGCTATTATATTTTATATGAAAAGTATTGAAGTTGCAACAATGTATCCATTTGTATCCGAATAAAAGCATCTGTATCCAAAATGGATACAAATGGATACATTGTTGCAACTGCAAGACTTTTTCATGTCAACTATAATAGCGGAGCTCTCTGCAAGGGACAGAAGTCAGTAAATGCCGGCCGTAGACGGGACGAAAATCGGTTGATTTTTTTCACCGTTGGTGGTAACGTCTGCCTATTAAACGACCGATTTTTTTTTTTTTTTTTTTAAAGAGTCTGGTTTTCGACCCGTCTATGGCCTGCAAAAGTCATAATTGGTGCCATGCTGCTGGCTCTGTCAAGCCTCATTGACCTTGGAACTATACAAAAACACCAAATGGGGGTCAGCCACAGCTCAGAGAACCCCTGGAAACCTTTGAGGAACACTGCTTGAGAATGTATGTCGCTTTTGAAAAAAAAAAAAAAAAAACATTTATGGAAGATTCCCATTCCAGTGAGAAAAACATTTGGAATTTTCAATCATTTTCAGTCCAATGCTTACCAGGACAAAGAGGACAAATCTCCCCACTGGGGTCACAGACAGCAATACAAAACCCAACAGAGGATCAAACCCTTCCCAACTTGATCCAAAAATTCCATAAGCTGCAACATGTTAAAATGGACTCTACCCTAGATAGCCAAAAAAAAAAAAAGAATTAAATTAAATAGTAATAATATTAAAAAATATATATCTCCTATAAAATTGTCATAGTATAAAATTTTTTCAAATTTTATTTAAAACCCCACCGCACACACCAGTCCATCATAGTGTCCTTGCAGGTCAGTGCCCCTCACTGGGGTAAATTGATGAAAAGCTACTTTAGGCTTAATTCTTACCACTCTGTGTGCGGCGCAGTGCTGATGTGCCAGTTGTGTCGCATCTCACTGTTGACTTTTTTTTTAAACTTTATTGAAAAGACACAGTTGTAGTTGTATCGGCAGCAGAAAAACGCGGGGGTGTGAATTGGGCACATAGGAGACCAGGCATTTTGCCTTTTCTTGCTGTGGGACTGTTCTGGAATAGTCGCCTAATGCAGACGCTTAATGTGTTACTAAACCCTGGACCCTGCATTCACTATATCCGCTCTCCCCGGACCCCGCATTCACTATATCCGCTCTCCCCGGACCCCGCATTCACTATATCCGCTCTCCCCGGACCCCGCATGCACTATATCCGCTCTCCCCGGACCCCGCATGCACTATATCCGCTCTCCCCGGACCCCGCATGCACTATATCCGCTCTCCCCGGACCCCGCATGCACTATATCCGCTCTCCCCGGACCCCGCATGCACTATATCCGCTCTCCCCGGACCCCGCATGCACTATATCCGCTCTCCCCGGACCCCGCATGCACTATATCCGCTCTCCCCGGACCCCGCATGCACTATATCCGCTCTCCCCGGACCCTGCATTCACTATATCCGATCTCCCCGGACCCTGCATTCACTATATACGATCTCCCCGGACCCCACATTCACTATATCCGCTCTCCCCGGACCCCACATTCACTATATCCGGTCTTCCCGGACCCCACATTCACTATATCCGGTCTCCCCGGACCCCGCATTCACTATATCCGGTCTCCCCGGACCCTGCATTCTCCCCGGACCCCGCATTCACTATATCTGCTCTCCCTGGACCCCGCATTCACTATATCTGCTCTCCCCGGACCCGCATTCACTATATCTGCTCTCCCGGACCCCGCATTCACTATATCTGCTCTCCCCAAACCCCGCATGCACTATATCTGGTCTCCCCAGACCCTGCATTCACTATATCTGGTCTTCCCGGACCCTGCATTCACTATATCTGCTCTCCCCGGGCCCAACATTCACTAAATCTGCTCTCCCCGGACCCTGCATTCACTATATGTAGTTGTATCGGCAGCAGAAAAACGCGGGGGTGTGAATTGGGCACATAGGAGACCAGGCATTTTGCCTTTTCTTGCTGTGGGACTGTTCTGGAATAGTCGCCTAATGCAGACGCTTAATGTGTTACTAAACCCTGGACCCTGCATTCACTATATCCGCTCTCCCCGGACCCCGCATTCACTATATCCGCTCTCCCCGGACCCCGCATGCACTATATCCGCTCTCCCCGGACCCCGCATGCACTATATCCGCTCTCCCCGGACCCCACATGCACTATATCCGCTCTCCCCGGACCCCACATTCACTATATCCGCTCTCCCCGGACCCCACATTCACTATATCCGGTCTTCCCGGACCCCACATTCACTATATCCGGTCTCCCCGGACCCCACATTCACTATATCCGGTCTCCCCGGACCCCACATTCACTATATCCGGTCTCCCCGGACCCTGCATTCACTATATCCGCTCTCCCCGGACCCCGCATTCACTATATCTGCTCTCCCTGGACCCCGCATTCACTATATCTGCTCTCCCCGGACCCGCATTCACTATATCTGCTCTCCCCGGACCCTGCATTCACTATATCTGCTCTCCCTGGACCCCGCATTCACTATATCTGCTCTCCCCGGACCCGCATTCACTATATCTGGTCTCCCCGGACCCTGCATTCACTATATCTGCTCTCCCGGGACCCAGCATTCACTATATCTGCTCTCCCGGGACCCTGCATTCACTATATCTGGTATCCCCGGACCCTGCATTCACTATATCTGCTCTCCCGGGACCCTGCATTCACTATATCTGGTCTCCCACAGTACACATTACATGGAAATGCTAAATCCCTTTTCCCATCAGCAGTATAGAGCAGTCTTGTGACTTCTATCAGTGTCCAGCAGAGCACATATTAAAGCTTTCAGAAGTTTTCATTTTGCTCTAGGAGGATGCAGAACCCCTGACCTCTGTCTGGACAGTGCTGATCACATGCACTCCAAGAAAAAAAACCTCTCTCGTAATACACACTAAACTGAGCATGTGCAGAGTGTTCCTACATGATATGTCTCATCAGAAGAGAAGAGCTGTACTGGAAGAAGGGGAGGATCAGAGAAGACAGAATCAAACAGCCTTTTTACACAATACAGAGGGTTAACCCCTTAGGTTCCACAATGAGTATACCCAGCATGCTTTGCTGCATCCACAGACGGCTGCTGCGGGGGATCCGTCAGGGAAGGGAAGGGTACATTCGTCATTTACCGTACCGCCCTAATGGTACATGGATGGCAAATGCATACAGGTTGGATTTCCTCTTCCTGTTGGGTCTCTAGGACAGGAAGTGAAGGGAAATTTCCCCCCAATGGTACACAGACAGCAAATGCATACAGTTTAGATTTCCTCTTACTTCCTGTTGTGTCTCTAGGACAGGAAGTGAAGGGAAATTTCTCCCAAAGGTACACGGATGGCAAATGCATACAGTTTAGATTTCCTGTTGTGTCACCAGGACAGGAAATGAAGGGAAATTTCCCCCTAATGGTACACGGATGGCAAATGCATACAGTTTAGATTTCCTCTTCCTGTTGTGTCTCTAGGACAGTAAGTGAAGAGAAATTTCTCCCAAAGGTACATGGTTGGCAAATGCATACACTTTTGATTTCCTCTCACTTCCTGTTGTGTCTCCAAGACAGGAAGTGAAGGGAAATTTCCCCCAATGGTACAGACAGCAGATACATACACTACGTATTTTCCTGGTCCAACTACATTGTCCAGCATTGCCAAACCTCTCACCTGTGATAAAAGACGTTTGATGGACAGGTCTCACCAGCCTCACCGCAGCTCCGGGGACTTTGCTCGCCTTGGGCCTTCCATCGGCGTCCGCTGACCGGCGATACAGCGTCAGCATGAAGCGAAGGTGTTGTGAGCTCAGCTCCTGCTTGGCCACCGTCTCGGGCTTCAGGGGCCCGTGGTCCAGCAATGTCTGAATAAGCGGCAGAGCGTCACACCTCATCAACGCGCCCAAGCCGTTCCGTTCTGCCGCAGCAGGCAAGGCGACCATAAATAGCCAGAGAAGCAATAAATAGTGAGGATGCCCGGCCATCATGGTGCCGGAGGGTCAGGCGGTCCCATATGGCAGAGACCACTAGCAGGAAGGTTCATGGAGGGGCAGAGAGGGAGCGGGCTTCAGCAGAGACATGGAAGGCCGGGAGGGATCCTGAGAGCAGCAGCAACAGTATCCTCCCCAGGTGAAGCCATTATGAAATGGGAGGAGCTATAATCAGTGTTCACTATGATCCCTGAACTCCAAACCACTGAGCTGTGCAAATACACTGTGCAATGGAGGAAACCCAGTCACTGCTGACCACACCCACTGACACAACATGGAGGAAACCCAGCACACGGCAGAGGAGACTTATATACCCTTCCATCTCTGACATGGGGAGGAGGGGCACCTGATTAACCTCTTCACTCCCAGAGACACCTCGCTCCATCCCTCCGTCTCTCCTTCATTCCCACCTTTGTTCTCTCTAATAAAATACTAATAACAACCACAATAATACCAAAACTACTACTTATAATAAAAATATGTCTACTACTAAACATAGTTATAATAATGAATAAACCACTACTACTAATACTACGTATAATAATAATAATAATAATAATATGTATACTACTAATACTACGTATAATAATAATAATAATAATAATAACATGTATACTACTAATACTACGTATAATAATAATAATAATAATAATAACATGTATACTACTAATACTATGTATAATAATAATAATATGTATACTACTAATACTATGTATAATAATAATAATAATATGTATACTACTAATACTATGTATAATAATAATAATATGTATACTACTAATACTATGTATAATAATAATAATAATATGTATACTACTAATACTGTGTATAATAATAATAATATGTATACTACTAATACTATGTATAATAATAATAATAATATGTATACTACTAATACTATGTATAATAATAATAATAATATGTATACTACTAATACTATGTATAATAATAATAATAACATGTATACTACTAATACTATGTATAATAATAATAATAATATGTATACTACTAATACTATGTATAATAATAATAATAATATGTATACTACTAATACTATGTATAATAATAATAATATGTATACTACTAATACTATGTATAATAATAATAATAATATGTATACTACTAATACTACGTATAATAATAATAATAACATGTATACTACTAATACTGTGTATAATAATAATAATAACATGTATACTACTAATACTATGTATAATAATAATATGTATACTACTAATACTATGTATAATAATAATAATAACATGTATACTACTAATACTATGTATAATAATAATATGTATACTACTAATACTATGTATAATAATAATAATAATATGTATACTACTAATACTACGTATAATAATAATAATAACATGTATACTACTAATACTGTGTATAATAATAATAATAACATGTATACTACTAATACTATGTATAATAATAATAATAATAATAATAATATGTATACTACTAATACTATGTATAATAATAATAATAACATGTATACTACTAATACTATGTATAATAATAATAATAACATGTATACTACTAATACTATGTATAATAATAATAATATGTATACTACTAATACTATGTATAATAATAATATGTATACTACTAATACTATGTATAATAATAATAATAAGAATAATATGTATACTACTAATACTATGTATAATAATAATAATAATATGTATACTACTAATACTATGTATAATAATAATAATAATAACATGTATACTACTAATACTATGTATAATAATAATAATAACATGTATACTACTAATACTATGTATAATAATAATAATAACATGTATACTACTAATACTACGTATAATAATAATAATAACATGTATACTACTAATACTGTGTATAATAATAATAATAACATGTATACTACTAATACTATGTATAATAATAATATGTATACTACTAATACTATGTATAATAATAATAATAACATGTATACTACTAATACTATGTATAATAATAATATGTATACTACTAATACTATGTATAATAATAATAATAATATGTATACTACTAATACTACGTATAATAATAATAATAACATGTATACTACTAATACTGTGTATAATAATAATAATAACATGTATACTACTAATACTATGTATAATAATAATAATAATAATAATAATATGTATACTACTAATACTATGTATAATAATAATAATAACATGTATACTACTAATACTATGTATAATAATAATAATAACATGTATACTACTAATACTATGTATAATAATAATAATATGTATACTACTAATACTATGTATAATAATAATATGTATACTACTAATACTATGTATAATAATAATAATAAGAATAATATGTATACTACTAATACTATGTATAATAATAATAATAATATGTATACTACTAATACTATGTATAATAATAATAATAATAACATGTATACTACTAATACTATGTATAATAATAATAATAACATGTATACTACTAATACTACGTATAATAATAATAATATGTATACTACTAATACTATGTATAATAATAATAATAATATGTATACTACTAATACTATGTATAATAATAATAATAATAATATGTATACTACTAATACTATGTATAATAATAATAATAATATGTATACTACTAATACTATGTATAATAATAATAATAACATGTATACTACTAATACTATGTATAATAATAATAATAACATGTATACTACTAATACTATGTATAATAATAATAATAATAACATGTATACTACTAATACTATGTATAATAATAATAATAATAACATGTATACTACTAATACTACGTATAATAATAATAATATGTATACTACTAATACTATGTATAATAATAATAATAATATGTATACTACTAATACTATGAAATAATAATAATAATAATAATAACAACATGTATACTACTAATACTACGTATAATAATAATAATAATAATAATAATAATAACAACATGTATACTACTAATACTATGTATAATAATAATAATAATAATAATAATATCAGTCATACTACTACTACTAACAATAATAATAATAATAATAAAAAAATAGGACTACTACTACTAACAATAATAATAAAAAAAAAAAGGACTACTACTACTAACAATAATAATAATAATAATATTACTGCTATTTCTACCACTATTACTACAACTAATATTACTGATGATAAATACAATAATATGTATACTAATACTAATAAAAGAAATAATAATAATAATAATAATAATAATTAAAACATACTACTACTAATAATAATAATAATAAAAAAAGAAATACTACTACTAATAATTACAAAATTCTACTACTAATAATAATTATGATAATAAAATACTACTACTAACAATAATAATAATAAAATACTACTACTGCTATTAATAAAACATAATAATACTGTAATACTGGTGCTAGTAATGCAGAAATCCTTGTACTGTGAAGGATCAGCACAGCACTATACATGATCCTTCTACCAGTAATAAGCACAGTGTTTGTATTTCTCCAATTCTCCTGTAGCTCCTTCCCTCCTCCGGCCAGCAGGGGTCTCTGCAGAGTTCGGATCCCGGAAGTCCCATCCCTCCGGCCGCCCCGTACAGAACGCTTATCCCACCAGTACCGGAAGCGGGCGGTCCTTTCTATTCAGACGCAGCCATGGTGAGGAGTCTCGTCTGTGTTTCTGGTGTCCAAATCCGGCTTCATCCTCGGTGATGGCGGCCTGTGTGTGGCAGCCGGCCTGGCGGGGATGTAGAGCGGATCCCGGGGGGGAGTAGTGGGGCTCTATTGGGGGTGGTGGGCCCCAGGGGAGGCCTGTGGAGGGGTGGTGGGCCCCAGGGGAGGCCTGTGGAGGGGGGACCAGGCCGCAGGTGGATGGGGGAAGGGAGGGAGTCCCGGGGAGTATATCGGGCCTTGTAGAGGAGTTGGGGGGGCTCGCATTGTTTTGTTGGGGGGGGATAGAGTTGTACAGTCACTGGGCTCAGGAACCTGTATGTAGGTGAATGTGGAATTCTCTGCAGGTGAATGTTCCTGGTTATGGCGCCTTGGAGGGATTTCCCCCCCAGAGAATGTGGGGGGGGGGTCACATTCCCTGCCCCCTGTGTATACATATATATCCTGTGTGGGGGGTATACGGCCGTTGTATAGAAGAGGACCTGTCTTGTGTACCTGTTGGGCCTCATTCACCCCGTCGGCCTGCGTTCTGCTCCGGTATCACATGCCCTGCCCCCCCCCCCCGTGGTGTGTGTTGGTTGAGGCGCTTTTTTTAAAAACTTTATTAAAATGTCGCCACATGACACTTTATTCCATGTGTGTGGCGTTGTGCTGCGCTTTTACCTGGCGCCGCCGCCGCACATGTACAGCGCTTAGAAAACTACGGCTTTGTGCGCGTCCCTTCGAGCGATTCTTTTGGGACCTTGTGATTGTGCGGCGTGATCCGCCAGGTGCTTGCATGCAAGTCACCCCCCCTTCTAAATGCGTGGGGGGGGGCACAACTGCTTGTCTTTGACGGGTCAAGGGCATGCGGAGTGCGCTCACAGCGGCTCGCCCATAGACCTGTTAGTTTCTTTTGGGTTTTTTTTTTCTTTTGCTGTGTCCCCATTGGGGAGATTTCCCTTCACTTCCTGTCCCATAGACCAAACAGGAAGTGAGGAAATCCCTCCTAAGGCTAGATTCACATCTGTGCGGGTGGTGCCGCTGCGGATCCGTGCAGCCACACAGAAGAATGCGGGCCCGTGGGGGGGGGGCGTTAATTCTAATGGCACGCCGCCCGCACTGGAAATTGAAACTGAGGTTCCCCTACAGGCTGCGTTTTCAGAATTCTTCCCTGCGTGTCCCGGGGCACAGGAGTCTGTTGAAATGAATGGGCTCTCATGCCCACGCAGACCGCAGGAACACAGATGTGTGAACCGGGTCAGTGTGGGAATCTAAAAACTAGTGTCCCCACTAGGAGATTTCCCCTCTGTTCCTGTTCTGGGGATTAATCAATATTTGTGATTCTTTCACTTTTGGTAATGGTCACATGACCACGTAGGGGGATGGGCTAAAGGAGAGCTAAAGACCATTTATTTTATATTTCGGATGGAGGAAGGGAAGGTTATAACCGGTCAGGTTTTTTTTCCCGCCATTAAGGAGATTTCTGTTCACTTCCTGTCCCGTAGCCAAACAGGAAGTGATGAAATCCCTCCTAATGCCAGCCATACATGGTTCGAAATTCGACCAATTTTTTTTTCTTTGTCCAAAAATCAGACTTAAGAATAATCGGCCAATTTTCGCTCTGTTGGGTCAATGGCACCGGCTGATTTTCGTGGTTCCTCCCCTTTTCGGTGATCGCATGTTGGAAAATTTGGGAAAAACTACCGATTTTCAACTCGATGGTCAAATCGTACGATCGGTTTTCCGAAAAGAATGTGCACATGAGCCACGACCTGGAAGGAACAGAAGTCTCGCCTGTTATATGGGGTGAACTCTATGACTTGGTCGGCCGATTTTCGAAATCATTGATGGCGCCATCGGATTACCGAGCGAGCGTTTTCGATTTTTGTTCGGAAAATCGTTCGGAATTCGACCTGTATATGGCCTGCGTAAGGTTAGGTTCACATCACCGCCTTTTGCGCGGGCGAGAGAGCCCATTCATTTGCCCCATGACACGCAGGGAAGAAGTCCCAGCACTTCGGAAAACGCAGCCCACAGGGGAACCTCGATTTCCAGTGCAGGCGGTGCGCCATTAGAATTGAAGGCGCCTGCCCGCGGATCCGCATTCCTCCATGTGGGTGGTACGGCTGCATAGATTTTTGTTCGGATCCGCAGCTGCACCACCCGCACAGATGCAAACCAGAGGTAAGTGTGGGAATCCAAAAACTAGTGTCCCCATTGGAAGATTTCCCCTCTTCCTGTTCAGGTGACAACCCAATTTTTTTTTTATGACATAATGGGCAGAGATAACAAGAAAAACCTGATGGGTTCTAAATCCTCCACCATGTTGCAAACAAAAAAAAAAACGTTTTGCCCTTAGTTATACTTTTAATGTTCCATGTTCTATCAAACACTAAAAAGAAAAAAAAGCACAATGTAACACAGTGAGAGGGGGGGGGGAGTTTATCCAAACTGGAGCAGCTGTGATTGGCAGCCAATCAGCTTGGTCAGTGAAAGTGGAACTACACCGTCCTATCCTTTTACATTGAGCCTTGGTTCACACTAATGCGGCGTGGGAAACGCAGCGAGTCCTGTGCGTTTCCCGTTTTGCAGTTGCACGGCGTCTCTGCGATTTGGTACAGACGTCCGTGTTAAATTTACGAAACAAGATCGCAAAACGCAGTGCGATTACCAGATTTCGCATGGCCTGGGTGTGAACCCCCACCACGCGATGCGATACAGGCGCGGGACAAAAAGGGGCCTGTGCAAATCGCATGCGACGCCCCGCATCAGTGCGAATCGAGGAAGCTGCCGTCCTGGCTTCTTTTTAACCCCTTGGTGCCTGGCGCCTCCCGGCCCTTTAAGGGTTTCAGAAGCCGGGAGGCGGGGTTTAGGGTCATGTGACACACCGTCACATGATCGGGAAAGGTCCCGATCGAAAGAGGAGATGGGGACCTTTCCGTGAGTACCGCAAATGTGCGGCCGCTCGCCATCTAGGCCCAGGCGCCATCTAGGCCGCACATTTGCGTTCCAGGTCACGGCTCACGCTTGTATTCTTTCCGGAAAAACGATCGTACGATTTGACCATTTGTTGAGTCGAAAATCGGTCGTTTTTCACAAATTTTCCAACATGCCCGATCACCAGAAAGGGGAGGAACCACAAAAATCGGCCAGTGCCATTGCCCCACTAACTGTGAAAATCAGCCGATTATTCTTCGGTTGATTTTCGAACTAATAATCGTTTGAAAATCGACACGTGTATGGCCGGCCTAAAACTGGAGCGCTCAGAATCTGGTGCAGCTGTGCATTTCAGCCAGTCAGGTTGTAGCAATTAGTTCCTTTGTTGCCGGGAAGAAATGTTGCAGCCTGGAAACGTTGTAGCAGTTACAGTTCCTTTGTTGCCGGGAAGAAATGTTGCAGCCTGGAAACGTAGCAGTTACAGTTCCTTTGTTGCCGGGAGGAAATGTTGCAGCCTAGAAACGTAGCAGTTACAGTTCCTTTGTTGCCGGGAGGAAATGTTGCAGCCTGGAAACGTAGCAGTTACAGTTCCTTTGTTGCCAGGAGGAAATGTTGCAGCTTAGAAACGTAGCAGTTACAGTTCCATCGTTGCCGGGAAGAAATGTTGCAGCCTGGAAACGTAGCAGTTACAGTTCCTTTGTTGCCGGGAAGAAATGTTGCAGCCTGGAAACGTAGCAGTTACAGTTCCTTTGTTGCCGGGAAGAAATGTTGCAGCCTGGAAACGTTGCAGTAGTTACAGTTCCTTTGTTGCCGGGAGGAAATGTTGCAGCCTGGAAACGTTGCAGCAGTTACAGTTCCTTTGTTGCCGGGAGGAAATGTTGCAGCCTGGAAACGTTGCAGCAGTTACAGTTCCTTTGTTGCCGGGAGGAAATGTTGCAGCCTGGAAACGTTGCAGCAGTTACAGTTCCTTTGTTGCCGGGAGGAAATGTTGCAGCCTGGAAACGTAGCAGTTACAGTTCCTTTGTTGCCGGGAAGAAATGTTGCAGCCTGGAAACGTAGCAGTTACAGTTCCTTTGTTGCCGGGAAGTTGCAGTCATGAAAATGTTGATGTTTCTAGAATGTCAAAGGATTGGTTTCGAAGGCCTCATTCACACGGGCCTATCCATCCGTACGCTGCGCACGGGGCCGTCTATGCCCACACAGGTGTGCTTTGCACCTGCGTGCATTCATTCCCATTCACGTCTATTGGGATGCAGTGGCTGCAGGGACACGGTTCCCATTTGTCAGCTGTGCAGATTCACGTGCGTGCCCCACGACCACAGACAGTGTGCGTTTTTGGAGACACACACCCAACACAGCTGTCAAATTGGGACCGGCGGGTAGGTTTGTTCAACTGCTGCGTCCTGGCAGACGTTCTTGGGACGCCCACGTGAATGGGGCCGGAATTGCCGTTCGAATGACTTTCTGCAGTGACAGATTTGCTAACTTCTATAGCTACTCCTCTTCTCCGTCTGATGATCACCGCACACTAGAGATGTGCAGCTCCATAGACCAGCTCTGTAATTGCAGCTACAAGTCGCCGTGTAATAAGCAGAGGGAATTGTCGCTGCTACAAAGTTCTCATTGAGAGCTGAAGAAACTACTTGGCTGAGAGGTGAAACGTCGTCCGTATTACAGGACAAGTCCGGGTGAATGTGGCCTAAATCTACCACCTGAAACAGGACCTGCTTTAGGTTTTCTATGAAGTCTAATTGATCTCAGTGTGTCTTCTAATGGCTGTTCTCTCTCTCTCTCTCAGGCTCGTGGACCCAAGAAGCACTTGAAGCGTGTTGCTGCTCCCAAGCACTGGATGCTGGATAAGCTGACGGGTGTCTTTGTGAGTATCCGGTAGATGATGGGTTTATTGTTGGTTATACACCCCAGTCATCCTGTGCCTTAAAGCGGAGCTCCACCCAAAAGGGAAAGTTCCACTTTAATGCTTCGTCCTCCGCTCCCCATTAAGGATTAGCACCTTTGGGGAGCGGGTACCCGAATTTGACAGGTAGCTGCTCCCACTTCCGCTGCGATCGTCTAAGGCAGGGCTTGAAATTTTCACTCGCCTGCTCGCCAATGGCGAGTGGAAATTATGGTGGGGGAGAGTGTGTCCCCCAGGGGCGTCTTGCTGAGCAGGCTCGGAGCTCAGGCCGGATCTGTCATTGGCACTGGGAGCTCAATAGCTGAGCGCAGTGAAAGCAAAGCAAGGAGTGTGTGCTGTGCTCTCTGCCTCCCCCTAGAGTGCAGTACCCGGATCTGTGAGTGAACAACGAAGTACTGCAACTTTTTATGGGGGTGTGTGTATATGTGTGTGTTTGTGTATGTACGTACATGTGTGTATGTACATGTACCTGTGTGTATGTACATGTCTGTGTGTGTACAGGTTTCTCTGTTTGTGTGTGTCTGGGTATGCATGTACAATTGTACATGTGTGTATGTACGTACATGTGTCTGTGCCTATGTATTTCTGTGTATGTACATGTATCTGTGTGTATGCGTGTCTGTACGTGCCTGTGTGTGTGTACATGTGTCTGTGTGTGTGTGTGTACATGTCTGTGTGTGTCTGGGTATGCATATACAATTGTACGTGTGTGTGCCTGTGTGTGTGTGTGTGTGTGTGTGTATGTACATGTGTCTGTGCTTATGTATTTCTGTGTGTATGCGTGTCTGTACGTGCCTGTGTGTGTGTACATGTGTCTGTGTGTGTGTATGTACATGTCTGTGTGTGTCTGGGTATGCATATACAATTGTACGTGTGTGTGTGTGTGTGTGTATGTACATGTGTCTGTGCTTATGTATTTCTGTGTGTATGCGTGTCTGTATGTGCCTGTGTGTGTATACATGTGTGTCTGTGTGTGCGTATGTACGTGTGTGTGTGTACAGGTGTCTGTGTGTGTTTGTTGGTGGCTATTAACTGAGGCCTGGCTAGTAGCTCAGGACTTGAAATTTTAAGCCCTGGCCTAAGACGATCCAAGGTGGAAGTTGTCCTCCTCCCTGTAGTCTGGGACACACGACAGGTCACAGAAGACTACGGGGCCATTCACAAAGCGCAGCGCTTCTCGTGCATGCGCAGTGGGCACTGGGCTGTGAAGCCGCAAGCTGTCACAGCCGGGCGCCCACACTGAAAATGCCGGCACCAGGGAGAGAAGACGGCCGGTGAAATCAGCCGTGGTGAAGACCGTAAGGGACAGGTAAGTGGCTGTATTTTAAAAGTCAGCAGCTACAGTTTTTTTTAGCTGCTGACTTTTATTTTTTTTTTTTTAAGTGGAACTCCGCTTTAACCTTTCCCTGCGGGCCACGGCGTCCCTGTTCTGAACACCATGAAAGATCAGGCGATCACGTGACCACTGATTTGGCTGTCGCTGTGCTCGTACGATTGGGAGCCGGTTGCACATTCTACCAATCAGTGGTTACATTGAGCTGTCTTTCACAGCACGCTCCCAGCACAGAAAGCTGTATCCAGCCAGGCACATGTGCAGAGTTGGAGGTCGTCTTTTTGCTTCTGCACGTTAGGCAGGCATAGACCCTAATTGGATGACACCTTTTTAAATAACCACCTCCCGTCCTGTATATAAACGGCCGGACGGTGGCAGTGCAGGGGCGGGCTGCCGTTCATAAATGGCGCCCACCATTTTGGATTGTGTGCACTCCCAGGGAAAATCTGGAAACAGTAATTAACCACTTCCAGTCCGGACACTTTCACCCCCCTTCCAGTCCGGACACTTTCACCCCCCTTCCAGTCCGGACACTTTCACCCCCTTCCAGTCCGGACACTTTCACCCCCTTCCAGTCCGGACACTTTCACCCCCTTCCAGTCCGGACACTTTCACCCCCTTCCTGCCCAGGCCAATTTTCAGCTTTCAGTGCTGTTTGACAATTGCACGGTCATGCAACACTGTACCCGTATGAATTTTTTAGCATTTTTTTTGAGACAGATAAAGCTTTATTTTGGTGGTATTTATTCACCGCTCGGATTTTTTTTTTTTTTTTTTGCTATATAAATGAAAAAGTCCAAAATTTTTGAAAAAAGTGTTTTTCTTATAAAATTTTGCAAATAAATAATCATAAATCTTGGCCAAAATGTATTCATCTATCTTTTTAGCAAAAAATATTATTTTTAAAAACAAATGTTTAAATTTTTCTTTTTTTAATATTTTTTTTTACATATTGTCACCCTAGCAGTACAGCATCACCATGGTGACACTGTACTCCTTGTGGGGGGGGGGGGTTATGAAGGTATTTTTTTTTTTTTTTTTTTTTCCCTTACACTGATTGCTTTTACACCCATAAAGGCTGTAAAAGCAATCATTTCTCCTCTGGCAGCATTCCTGCAGCCATTGAGAAATACTGTGAGAGCTGTGATTGGTCACAGCTTGTCACATGGTACAAGGCTGTTGTGAATAGCCCTGTACCAGGTGATCTCTGTGATCATTCAGATTTCACACGTAGTAAGCAATGATGTCAGAAGTGACATCTTGCCTTACTACTCTGCATGTGATCACTGATTGGCCAATCAGTGATCACATGATCGGGACCTCACACAGAGATCCCGTATGACGATCTGTGTTTGGAGGACACAGCGGGCACCGGATCGCGGTGCTGCGTGCTCCCAGGAGGCTGGGAGGCAGTTTATAAACGTCCACCCACCCCTGCACTGCTCCCGTTTGGCCATTTTATATACATGGGCCGGGCTGTTAAAAATGGATTTTATTGCTGGAAATAGAACTTAAAATCTTCTGTTGTCCTGCAGGCTCCACGTCCGTCCACTGGTCCCCACAAGCTTCGAGAGTGTCTGCCTCTGATCATCTTCCTGAGGAACAGGCTGAAGTACGCTCTGACCGGGGACGAGGTGAAAAAGATTTGCATGCAGCGTTTCATTAAGATCGATGGCAAGGTCCGCACAGACATTACATACCCCGCTGGGTTCATGGGTGAGTACAACAGTCACTTTATTACTTGCCTTAAAGGACGGGTCCACTGCCCCACCCCTGGGGCTGCGAGTTGGTGTAGGAATGGGCAGCAGCACACGGGATATTTGCAGAGGGCATTTAGAGCATAAAGCGAATGCTCTGTTTAGCTGCCCATCGGTGGATCAGAATTCATCCTGTACAGCAGGGACTGGCCACATTTTGATTCATGTATGTCCATGCCTATTTGACACACAAAGGCCCGGTTAGGCATGTCAATGTGTTGTCAGGCATATTGTAACCGGGCTTTTTTTGTGGCATTGGTGCAGTAAAAGCTTCTTTCTGGCACCTCCACCAAACAGCTCATTTTTGTTCGAGTATCACCGTATTGTACTCCTTAACCTCCCTGGCGGTGTTCCCGAGTGTAGCTCGGGGTAGAATTTCTATACCAAGAACGGTAACCCCGAGCTACACTCGGGCTTACTATGCAGCGTTCTCTGGGGGTCCCTGCAGCACTTACCTTGTCCTTCGCTCCCACGATGGGTCCCCTGCAGTGTCCCCGTCCATCTCCTCCGGCGGATGCCGGCATCTGACTTCCGTGTTCCGGTCCCCGTGACGTCGGAACGTTCGGGCGGCGGAACCGGCGAGAAATTTGAAATTTTTAAAAAATGACATTTTTGCTGTCATTGCTTTTTCACTGCATTTCACATACATTTTGTCCCCACTGCTTTGTCCTGTGCCCTGCCTGCATTTTGAATGTTCTTTCTGCCTGGAAACTTAGAAAAGTCCATGGCGGCCAAAAAGCGTCCCTTTACATCAAAAGCGGTTTTAGAACAGCGATAGTAAATCAGAACCACTTGCAGAATTGAGTGATAATGATTTGTGGGGAAATTCGTCATCAGACACTGAAAACGATTTTGCGACTTTGCTCAGCGATGTGCGAATTTGCCTCTGTATTTCAAATTTCAGTGTTTTTGGTTTGATTATATTATTGAATTAAATTTATTATTATTATATTATTATTTTTTATGATTATTTATTAAATTATAATTTATGATTTCGTGTTTCAAGTTTTATCATATCCGGAATGTTTAATAGACTCTTTTTCGGATAGATTTCAGTGAGTTATTCCTAAAAATTACAGCCTACAATTAAAAACTACATATTTCCATGCAAAAAAATGGTACCGCTTTCAGCACAAAATTCCTGACATGATCATACCGCCAGGGAGGTTAACCACTTCCTGTCCGGACACTTTTACCCCTTCCTGTCCAGGGCAATTTTTAGCTTTCAGCGCTATCACACTTTGAATGACAATTGCGCGGTCATGCAATACTGTACCCATATGAATTTTTTACTATTTTTTTGAGACAGATAATGCTTTATTTTGGTGGTATTTATTCACCGCTGGGATTATTATTTTTTTTACTATGTAAATGAAAAAGTACAAAATTTTTGAAAAAAAGTGTTTTTTTAAATAAAATATTGCAAATAAATAATATTTCATCATAAATCTTGGCCAAAATTTATTCCGTTATTTTTTTAGTTAAAAAAAAAAATCCAAATTAGTTTATAACCAAAAATTATAATTTTTAAACATTTTTTTTACATTTTTATTTTATTTTTTTATATTATTTTTTATTTTAATTTTTTTTTCTACATACTGTCACCCTAGCAGTACAGTGTCACCATGGTGACACTGTACTACTTGTGGGGGGTGATGAAGATTTGTTTTTTTTACACTGATTGCTTTTACACCCATATAGGATGTAAGAGCAATCATTTCTCTTTCTCTCTGTCTGCATTCTTGCAGTCATTGAGAATTACTGGGTGAGCTGTGATTGGTCACAGCTTGTCACATGGTACAAGGGTGTTGTGAATAGCCTTGTACCATGTGACCTCTGTGATCATTCACAGATTTCACACATAGTAAGCAATGATGTCACAAGTGACATCTTGCTTACTACTTTGCATGTGATCACTGATTCGCCAATCAGTGATCACATGATCGGGACCTCGTACAGAGGTCCCGTCCGACGATCGGTGTTTCACTGTGTCCGGAGGACACAGCGGGCACCGGATCGCGGTGGTGCGCGCTCCCAGGGAGCGCGCACAGCTAGAAAAGGCAGGTGCCGTTTATGAACGGCAACCCGACCCTGGACTGCCACCGCCCTGCCGTTTATAAACAGCAGGCGGACGGCAAGAGGTTAAAAACAACCACACCATCTTTTTCCAGAGCAGCCTGGATTTCTTTTGAGGTTGCCTGTGGGGTTTTTCTTTGAATCCCGGACAATTCTTCTGTCAGTTGTGGCTGCAATCTTTCTTGGTCTACCTGACCTTGGCTTGGTATCAAGAGATCCCCGAACTTTCCACTTCTTATTAGGTGATTTAACAGTACTGATTGGCATATTCAAGGCTTTGGACATCTTTTTATGTCCTTTTCCATCTTAACAAAGTTCTATTACCTTGTTACGCAGGACTTTTGACAGTTGTTTTCTGCTCCCCATGGCTCAGTGTCCAGCCTAGTCCGTGCTTCCATGTAAGAGCTAACAAACTCATTGACTATTTATACACTGACACTAATTGCAATTTAAAAAAATCACAGATGTGGGACATTAACCTCTAATTGGCATTGTAACCCGTGTGTGTCACCTTGTGTGTCTGTACCAAGGCCAAACATTCCAGGGGAGGGAAACTTTTGATCCAGGGGGCGAAGACTTCTGATCCGGGCCATTTGGGTGATTTCTGTTATGACTTAAAAATGAGCCAAACAACTATCTGACCGTAAATGGCTTCGTATGATCATCATCCTTCAATAAAAGAGCATTTTTTGGCATGATCAGTCATATTTTCAATATCAGTGCCAAAATTTCACAATTTTTGCCAGGGGATGCAAACTTTTGAGCACAACTGT
>NW_028318535.1:0-27500 GCF_062004578.1 Staurois parvus | reverse complement strand
GTGTACGCCATTTGGCGTCCTCCGCACATGCGCAGTTCGTGCGGTTGCAGAGCCGCGCAGTGGCGCGATCTGTCACCGGCCATGTACCTCGGACACGGCCGATGACAGATCTGAGTACCAGCCCCCGTTGCCGGTACCATGTGACCTGCTGTGACCAATCACAGCAGGTCACATGACAGTTGTATACAATGGATGGCTTCATTCATGCCATCCATTGTATACTAGTGCCTAGCTGTGAATGGTCACAGCAGGTCACATGCATATGTCATGTGATTAGCTGTGGCCAAATCACAGCTAAGCACAAAAAAAAAAAAACCTGAATGAATCGATGTCATTCAGGTAAATGCTTGCTTATAGCAAAGTAATTCTTTGCTATAAGCAAATTGTGTAAAAAAAAAAAAATACTGATCACTTCCCCAAAGTAGTACAATGTTACTATGGTAACATTGTACTACTTTGGTCATAGTAAAATCTTAAAAAAAATCTTAAAAAAAAATAAAAAAAAGTAATAAAAAATTAAAAATAATAATAAAAAAAAAATATATATATATATTTGTTTTTTTCATACTGTCACCAGTCAGTGTCCCTGTTCACCGCCATGCCAGTTATATGATGACGCTGTACTGCACTAGTGACAGTATGTAAAAAAAAAAAAAAAAAAATAGTGAAAATTATTTTTTTCATTTTTTCATTTTCCGAAAAATGACAAAAAAAATACAACTTCAAAAAACTCGCCATTCCTCTTATGAAGTATGTCGGACTGTCTACTCTGCAAGAAAGGGTCATTTGGGGATATCTGTCCTGTCCTGACATTTGGGGGATATCTGTACTATTCTGACATTTGGGGGATATCTGTACTGTCCTGACATTTGGGGGATATCTGTACTATTCTGACATTTGGGGGATATCTGTACTGTTCTGACATTTGGGGGATATCTGTACTGTCCTGACATTTGGGGGATATCTGTACTATTCTGACATTTGGGGGATATCTGTACTGTCCTGACATTTGGGGGATATCTGTACTGTCCTGACATTTGGGGGATATCTGTCCTGTCCTGACATTTGGGGGGATATCTATACTGTTCTGACATTTGGGGGATATCTGTCCTGTCCTGACATTTGGGGGATATCTGTCCTGTTCTGACATTTGGGGGATATCTGTCCTGTCCTGACATTTGGGGGATATCTGTCCTGTCCTGACATTTGGGGGATATCTGTACTGTCCTGACATTTGGGGATATCTGTACTGTCCTGACATTTGGGGGATATCTGTACTGTTCTGACATTTGGGGGATATCTGTACTGTTCTGACATTCTTGGACCTCAAGAAATTAGATTGGCTGTCAGTACTTCAGGATTGATCAATATTCAGATCTATACCATAGTTTGTGAACTCTATAATTTTCCTACAAACTAAATAATACATCCTAATTTGGGTTATTTTCACCAAAGACATGTAGCAGAATACATTTCGGCCTAAATTTATGAAGAACAATTATTTAATTGTAAACTTTTATAACAGAAACAAAGAAAAACGTGTTTTTTTCTTCAAAATTTTTGGTCTTTTTTTGTTAATTTAGCAAAAAATAAAAACCCCGGCGGTGATTAAATACCACCAAAAGAAAGCTCTAGTTGTGTGAAGAAAATGATAACATTTTAGTTTGGGTACAATGTTGTATGACCGTGCAATTGTCATTCAAAGTGTGAGAGCGCTGAAATGTGAAAAATGGCCTGGGCAGGAAGGTGTAAAATTGCCCGGTATTGAAATGGTTAAAATTACTATGAGAATTAAACAATTCGATTGCCAATTGAAAAGGAGGGTCGCACACCGCTGGTATCATCCACTGACACTGGCAACTGCTGGATCAGAACAGCGTGGCAGAACCTTGAGCAGTCTCCAATACAGTTTCTAGGACATGATACTAGCGGCGTGCGGACCTCCTTTTTAGACTTGCGTCATCTGCTCCACTCCGGTCTGCACCCGCCCTTCACAGCTCCACTCCGGTCTGCACCCGCCCTTCACAGCTCCACTCCGGTCTGCACCCGCCCTTCACAGCTCCACTCCGGTCTGCACCCGCCCTTCACAGCTCCACTCCGGTCTGCACCCGCCCTTCACAGCTCCACTGCGGTCTGCACCCGCCCTTCACAGCTCCACTGCGGTCTGCACCCGCCCTTCACAGCTCCACTCCGGTCTGCACCCGCCCTTCACAGCTCCAATCCAGTCTACACCCGCCCTTCACAGCTCCACTCCGGTCTGCACCCGCCCTTCACAGCTCCACTCCGGTCTGCACCTGCCCTTCACAGCTCCACTCCGGTCTGCACCCGCCCTTCACAGCTCCAATCCAGTCTACACCCGCCCTTCACAGCTCCACTCCGGTCTGCACCCGCCCTTCACAGCTCCACTCCGGTCTGCACCCGCCCTTCACAGCTCCACTCCGGTCTGCACCCGCCCTTCACAGCTCCACTCCGGTCTGCACCCGCCCTTCACAGCTCCACTCCGGTCTGCACCCGCCCTTCACAGCTCCACTCCGGTCTGCACCCGCCCTTCACAGCTCCACTCCGGTCTGCACCCGCCCTTCACAGCTCCACTCCGGTCTGCACCCGCCCTTCACAGCTCCACTCCGGTCTGCACCCGCCCTTCACAGCTCCACTCCGGTCTGCACCCGCCCTTCACAGCTCCACTCCGGTCTGCACCCGCCCTTCACAGCTCCACTCCGGTCTGCACCCGCCCTTCACAGCTTATGTCTTACCTTGGTACTAAAACCAGTAATAATGGAATAGAGAGGCAATTATTTAATATGGTAAAGAGTCGATACATTTTTTTTATAATCCTAGATACAACAGGCCCTTTGAGGGCAACCAGAGTGCTGATGCAGCCCGCGATGAAATGGAGTTTTACACCCCTGCAGGTATGGCTTTTTACCCAAGCACAGCATTTCAAAGCTGCAAAGCGTTTTGAACACACTTGGGGCACCCCTGACTGCATGGTGTCTTATTGAAAAAGGTGAACTAACTCCTTAACTAACCCCTTTGCCACCTGCCCCGACATAGGTTCTGAAGCGAAACGGGTCTTCTGGCATTGATCCAGTACAGAGCAGGCCAAGGCTGTGCGAGTAGTTAAGAAGCTGGGGTGATGGGCGTTGTAATTGACATTAGTTTAGGAGCACTAAGGAGGGTGGAATATGGTACGGTTTTTAAAGTGGTTGTAAAGGCTGAAGGTTTTTAACCCCTATGCATGAAGGTAAAACAAAAAAACACAAAAACCTTCTGTGTGCTGCTAACCCCCCCACCCCAAGATACTTACCTGAGCCCCCTATCAATATAGCCATGTGCATGGGAGCCTCGGCTGTCCCAGGTCTCTCTCCACTTTGGCCAAGACACAAAGGGAGCCACTGGATCCCACTGCTATCAGTCACAGCCAATGAGGGGACAGCGGTGGTTGGGGGGGGGGTTGGGTGCGGGGAAGATTAGTTTTATGGTCGCAGAGAGTGGGGCTCAAGAACGAACACACACCAATGCCCCCATAGCAAGTGGCTTGCTATTGGGGGCACTGGTCAAGGAGGAGGAACCGGGAGTGCCAGCAGCAGACCCAAGAAGAAGAGGATCTGAACAAACACACACCAATGCCCCCATAGCAAGTGGCTTGCTATTGGGGGCACTGGTCAAGGAGGAGGAGCCAGGAGTGCTAGCGGCAGACCCAAGAAGAGGATCTGAACAAACACACACCAGTGCCCACATAGCGAGTGGCTTGCTATTGGGGGCACTGGTCAAGGAGGAGGAACCAGGAGTGCCAGCAGCAGACCCAAGAAGAAGAGGATATGAACAAACACACACCAATACCCCCATAGCGAGTGGCTTGCTATTGGGGGCACTGGTCAAGGAGGAGGAACCAGGAGTGCTGGCGGCAGACCCAAGAAGAAGAGGATCTGAACAAACACACACCAATGCCCCCATACCAAGTGGCTTGCTATTGGGGGCACTGGTCAAGGAGGAGGATCCAGGAGTGCTGGCGGCAGACCCAAGAAGAAGAGGATCTGAACAAACACGCACCAATACCCCCATAGCGAGTGGCTTGCTATTGGGGGCACTGGTCAAGGAGGAGGAGCCAGGAGTGCCAGCAGCAGACCCAAGAAGAAGAGGATCTGAACAAACACACACCAATACCCCCATAGCGAGTGGCTTGCTATTGGGGGCACTGGTCAAGGAGGAGGAGCCAGGAGTGCTGGCGGCAGACCCAAGAAGACGAAGATCAGAACAAACACACCAATGCCCCCATAGCAAGTGGCTTGCTATTGGGGGCACTGGTCAAGGAGGAGGAACCAGGAGTGCTGGCGGCAGACCCAAGAAGAAGAGGATCAGAACAAACACACACCAATGCCCCCATAGCAAGTGGCTTGATATTGGGGCACTGGTCAAGAAGGAGGAGGAGCCAGGAGTGCCAGCAGCAGACCCAAGAAGAAGAGGATCTGAACAAACACACACCAATGCCCCCATAGCGAGTGGCTTGCTATTGGGGGCACTGGTCAAGGAGGAGGAGCCAGGAATGCTGGCAGCAGACCCAAGAAGACGAGGATCAGTACAAACACACCAATGCCCCCATAGCAAGTGGCTTGCTATTGGGGGCACTGGTCAAGGAGGAACCAGGAGTGCTGGCGGCAGACCCAAGAAGAGGATCTGGGTTGCTTTGTGCAAAATCACTACACAGAGCAGGTAAGTATCACTTTTTATCTTTTCCTATTTCAATATTTTTATTAAAGAAGTTTTTGGAATACAACAGGCTCACGATACGCCCACGCAGGGGCAGAGCAGAACAATAACATACATGAGCAGATACCAATCAGCAGGGTGTATTAGCCAAGTAACGGAATGACCAATGAGGAACGGCAAAGAGCCAAAGCAAGCAATAGCAGCAGCGTTCCAACATCTTACCGAAACAAAACAAACAAAACCCCTACCGAGAAGGATCAGCTCAGGACAAATGGAAAAGAAGCAAAAACAAACGAAAAGAAGAAAGTATAGAAAAGTAGAAAGAAATAAGGAAGGGAGAAAAGATTCTGGGAGAAAGAAAAGAAGAATTACGGATCCAGGGCCAGCCCAGGCAATGACTACAAGAGGCCATAGCTAGTAGGAGGCAAGGACGGCAGGGAATAATTTACCCAAGGTACCCAAACCTTAACCCCTTGATGCCGAACGCATGCAAATATGCAACCTCTCGGCGTCTGGGCCTTGACGCCGAGCGGGCGCATATTTGCGTGCCATTAGAAAATACAAATACTGAGAGCGCCCAGCACATATGTCCGTAACTCACAGAAAGGTCCCGATCTCCCTTTGCGATAGGGACCTTTTCCGATCAAGTGACCGCCGTGTCGACGAATCACGGTGGTCACATGACCCTAAAACCGCACCCAGCTTCTGAAACTCTTAAAAAGGGCCCAGGAGGCGCCGGCGCTAAGAGGTTAAGGAATCTCGGATGAGAATCCTGAAGAATGCTAGACATCTGTTCACTGATCATCATAGCATTCAGCCGGGTCGTCACACCCTGGAAGGCAACCGAAGGGGTTCTCCAGGCTTGAGCTATAGCACGTTTGGCCGAAATGAATGGGTAGGACGCCAATTCCTGCTGAGACATGGACAGACCCAATTTTTTTCTTTTTAATAACAAAACAAACCTTTAGAACCACTTTAAAATGATTGACAGGTGTCTGTCACACTGCACCGTACTCATGGAAAACTCCTAGCTCAGTGGTTCTCAACCTGTGGGTCGCGACCCCTTTGGGGGTCGAACGACCCTTTCACCGGGGTCCCCTAAGACCATCAGAAAACACATATTTCCGATGTGTAAAGAGCAGCTACTGTGTAGAAAGCAGCTACTGTGTTGAAAGCAGCTACTCTGTTAAAAGCAGCTACTCTGTTAAAAGCAGCTACTCTGTTGAAAGCAGCTACTCTGTTGAAAGCAGCTACTCTGTTGAAAGCAGCTACTCTGTTGAAAGCAGCTACTCTGTTGAAAGCAGCTACTCTGTTGAAAGCAGCTACTCTGTTGAAAGCAGCTACTGTGTTGAAAGCAGCTACTGTGTTGAAAGCAGCTACTGTGTTGAAAGCAGCTACTGTGTTGAAAGCAGCTACTGTGTTGAAAGCAGCTACTGTGTTGAAAGCAGCTACTGTGTTGAAAGCAGCTACTGTGTTGAAAGCAGCTACTGTGTTGAAAGCAGCTACTGTGTTGAAAGCAGCTACTGTGTTGAAAGCAGCTACTGTGTTGAAAGCAGCTACTGTGTTGAAAGCAGCTACTGTGTTGAAAGCAGCTACTGTGTTGAAAGCAGCTACTGTGTTGAAAGCAGCTACTGTGTTAAAAGCAGCTACTGTGTTAAAAGCAGCTACTGTGTTAAAAGCAGCTACTGTGTTAAAAGCAGCTACTCTGTTAAAAGCAGCTACTCTGTTAAAAGCAGCTACTCTGTTAAAAGCAGCTACTCTGTTAAAAGCAGCTACTCTGTTAAAAGCAGCTACTCTGTTAAAAGCAGCTACTGTGTTGAAAGCAGCTACTGTGCTGAAAGCAGCTACTGTGCTGAAAGCAGCTACTGTGCTGAAAGCAGCTACTGTGCTGAAAGCAGCTACTGTGCTGAAAGCAGCTACTCTGTTGAAAGCAGCTACTGTGCTGAAAGCAGCTACTGTGCTGAAAGCAGCTACTGTGCTGAAAGCAGCTACTGTGCTGAAAGCAGCTACTGTGCTGAAAGCAGCTACTGTGCTGAAAGCCGCTACTGTGCTGAAAGCAGCTACTGTGTTGAAAGCAGCTACTCTGTTAAAAGCAGCTACTGTGTTGAAAGCAGCTACTGTGCTGAAAGCAGCAGTATTGGAGGTAAAACGACACTCATGAATTATAATTTCTGGGTAAATAATTTTATGGTTGGGGGTCACCACAACATGAGGAACTGTATGAAAGGGTCGCGGCATTAGGAAGCTTGAGAACCACTGTCCTAGCTATTCCCTGCCCCATGTCCAATCACTGGATGTGTGGTTCTCTGCTCCAATCAGTTTTTTTTTTTTGTTTTTTTTGTTTGTTTTTTTTTACACATTTCAAAACGGTAAATATAATTAATGTTACCACCTTGGGGTACAGGTACTGGTCCAGGGTTCACTATGGGACCGGGAACGCCACCTTGCATAGGGAGAGGTTGCATCATTGGTGGTCCTCCATTCACATGCATGGGTCCCTGGAAACAGAGAAAAATAGCTTAGTACAGAAAATAAAAGTGCTCAACAAAAATCCAAAACTACAGACTAAAGCTGGCCATAGACGGCCCTCCTGCCTGCATGTCTGAGCTAAGGGCAGATGGATTCCAGGAAGTAAATGCTTCATTTGCATCTTATTATTATTATTACATCGAGTTTATATAGCGCCAAAGGGTTTGCTCAGCGCTGTACAATAGAGGGGGACAATACATGAAATATTACAGCAACTACAAACAGCACACGAGGGGCCTACTCTTTCGAGTTTACAATCTATGAGGGAGGGGGTAGTGGTACAGGAGGAAGTGGCTGTGGGGGGTGGAGTGGTAGGAGGAATGAAGGAGAACGGCAGTTAGGTGAGGGTGGGGTAGATGGCCAGATTTCTCAGCAAAATAAAACATGCAGACATGGATGGACGGGGGAGTTCGCTTTGAATATTAAAAATTAATCAAGTAGCATTTTTGGTTTGTGTGGGAGGCGTTTTTTTTTGCATTGAAGTCAAGGGGAGGCGTTTTTTACATTGAAGTCAAGGGGAGGCGTTTTTTACATTGAAGTCAAGGGGAGGCGTTTTTTGCAATGAAGTCAAGGGGAGGCGTTTTTTGCATTGAAGTCAAGGGGAGGCGTTTTTTGCATTGAAGTCAAGGGGAGGCGTTTTTTGCATTGAAGTCAAGGGGAGGAGTTTTTTGCATTGAAGTCAAGGGGAGGAGTTTTTTGCATTGAAGTCAAGGGGAGGCGTTTTTTGCATTGAAGTCAAGGGGAGGCGTTTTTTGCATTGAAGTCAAGGGGAGGCGTTTTTTGCATTGAAGTCAAGGGGAGGTATTATTTGTATTGAAGTCAAGATGAGGTATTTTTTGTATTGAAGTCAAGGGGAGGCGTTTTTTGCATTGAAGTCAAGATGAGGTATTTTTTGTATTGAAGTCAAGGGGAGGTGTTTTTTGCATTGAAGTCAAGGGGAAGCGTTTTTGCATTGAAGTCAAGGGTCAAGCGTTTTTGCATTGAAGTCAAGGGTCAAGCGTTTTTGCATTGAAGTCAAGATGAGGTGTTTTTTGCATTGAAGTCAAGGGGAGGCGTTTTTTGCATTGAAGTCAAGGGGAGGCATTTTTTGCATTGAAGTCAAGGGGAGGCATTTTTTGCATTGAAGTCAAGGGGAGGCGTTTTTTGCATTGAAGTCAAGGGGAGGCGTTTTTTGCAATGAAGTCAAGGGGAGGCGTTTTTTGCAATGAAGTCAAGGGGAGGCGTTTTTTGCAATGAAGTCAAGGGGAGGCGTTTTTTGCAATGAAGTCAAGGGGAAGCGTTTTTTGCAATGAAGTCAAGGGGAGGCGTTTTTTGCAATGAAGTCAAGGGGAAGCGTTTTTTGCAATGAAGTCAAGGGGAGGCGTTTTTTGCAATGAAGTCAAGGGGAGGCGTCTTTTGCAATGAAGTCAAGGGGAGGCGTTTTTTGCAATGAAGTCAAGGGGAGGCGTTTTTTGCAATGAAGTCAAGGGGAGGCGTCTTTTGCAATGAAGTCAAGGGGAGGCGTCTTTTGCAATGAAGTCAAGGGGAGGCGTCTTTTGCAATGAAGTCAAGGGGAGGCGTCTTTTGCAATGAAGTCAAGGGGAGGCGTCTTTTGCAATGAAATCAAGGGGAGGCGTCTTTTGCAATGAAGTCAAGGGGAGGCGTCTTTTGCAATGAAGTCAAGGGGAGGCGTTTTTTGCATTGAAGTCAAGGGGAGGCGGTTTTTGCATTGAAGTCAAGGGGAGGCGGTTTTTGCATTGAAGTCAAGGGGAGGCGGTTTTTGCATTGAAGTCAAGGGGAGGCGTTTTTTGCAATGAAGTCAAGGGGAGGCGTTTTTTGCAATGAAGTCAAGGGGAGGCGTTTTTTGCAATGAAGTCAAGGGGAGGCGTCTTTTGCAATGAAGTCAAGGGGAGGCGTCTTTTGCAATGAAGTCAAGGGGAGGCGTCTTTTGCAATGAAATCAAGGGGAGGCGTCTTTTGCAATGAAGTCAAGGGGAGGCGTCTTTTGCAATGAAGTCAAGGGGAGGCGTTTTTTGCATTGAAGTCAAGGGGAGGCGGTTTTTGCATTGAAGTCAAGGGGAGGCGGTTTTTGCATTGAAGTCAAGGGGAGGCGGTTTTTGCATTGAAGTCAAGGGGAGGCGTTTTTTCACTGAAGTCAAGGGGAGGCAATTTTGCAATTAAAAAAAACTTACCACAGGTAGCTGCTGCGCAGGAACATTCTGCTGATTGAGAGGTAAAGCCGGGCCTTGTAATGGTGGCTGCTGGTTTCCAGAAAGTAGGGGTGGCACAACTGAGGGACGGTGAAGGATTTTCTAAACAAGAAAGTCACAAAACTGAGCAACAGAAATTGTGAATCGCAATTCAGCACTCAGTAGGAAAGTCAAAAGTGAACTAGTGATAGCTGAAAAACTAAGCCCAATTGAAGTCTCACAGCTTTTTATCTATGTAGTCCTGCATCAGGTTTTTTTTTTTTGCTAAAAAATTACTTAGAACCCCCAAAAGTTATATATATTTTTTTTAGGGCAGAGGCCCTAGAGCAGTGGTCTCCAAACTACAGCCCGGGTGCCAGATGCAGCCCTTTGCATGCTTTTATCTGGCCCCTGGAGCATAATTTCATTCACTGGCACCAATGAAAGCCACAATTCCTATCAATGACATCAATGATTGGGCACAGTTCCTCCCACGGACACCAACAATGGGGACCAATGAGGTGGGGTTGTTTACTCCCACTGATGCTAGGACATTTTGTACTCCCGATGGCAACAGTCGGGGACCCCGTAAAGTCTGAATGACAGTAAAATGGCCCTTTGCTTCGAAAGTTTGGAGAGCCCTTGGAATCTGAATGGGGAAGAATGGAATCTGAATGGCGCCCCTGCCACCCAGCTGGTCTCCTATGTTCAAGATGCAGTAGTGCAGCCGCACATCACATGACCCGGAGGCTGGTGATGTCTGGAGTGGTGATTTCCAGCTTCTAGAGGGATCCCACAGGAATGGTGTATACTTAGTTACATTGGTCCCAGCTGTAACTATGGAAAAATATCCATGCCTGGAATTCATTAACCACTTCAGCCCTGGAAGCTTTCACCCCCTTCATGACCAGGCCATGATAGGCGTGCGCCCCCGACCCGGAAATACCAAATCACATACATGTACGTGATTTGGTGCGGCCGGGCCGCCCTGACGCAGTATAAGTGCGGTGGGTGGTCCTGAAGCGGTGAAACAAAAAATCAAAACTCTAAAAGACAACCAACGAATCAGGACGGTGACATGTAGCTGATTCAGCTTCGTCGTCTCACCATAGCAATTTCTGGATCCACGATTCTCATGACCACCTGTGCTTGTAGGAGAGCATAAGCCAACTGTGGGTTCTGCAGCAGCATATTTCGTGCTTCTTGAGGACTGTTCTGTACACACAACTGAATAAAGAGAACAAAACAAAGTCAAGTTAAAAAATATCATAATCCACTTAGCAACACGACGAGCTTTACAAAATGGACGACCTCCAAGGAAGCCCTGCCTAGTCCACCCCTTTTTCTCCAACCCGTTCCCCTCCACCTCTGTCCCCCCCTAGCCCTACTCCTCTCTTTATACCCCTTGGCCTTCCTCCCCTCTCCTGCCACCACTGGCCTTCCTCCTCTCTTTTACCCCTTGGCCTTCCTCCCCTCTCCTGCCACCACTAGCCTTCCTCCCCTCTCCTGCCACCACTAGCCTTCCTCCCCTCTCCTGCCACCACTAGCCTTCCTCCCCTCTCCTGCCACCATGGCCTTCCTCCCCTCTCCTGCCACCACTGGCCTTCCTCCCCTCTCCTGCCACCACTAGCCTTCCTCCCCTCTCCTGCCACCACTAGCCTTCCTCCCCTCTCCTGCCACCACTAGCCTTCCTCCCCTCTCCTGCCACCACTGGCCTTCCTCCCCTCTCCTGCCACCACTGGCCTTCCTCCCCTCTCCTGCCACCACTGGCCTTCCTCCCCTCTCCTGCCACCACTAGCCTTCCTCCCCTCTCCTGCCACCACTAGCCTTCCTCCCCTCTCCTGCCACCACTAGCCTTCCTCCCCTCTCCTGCCACCACTAGTCTTCCTCCCCTCTCCTGCCACCACTAGCCTTCCTCCCCTCTTTCCACCCCTTTCCCTCCCCTATCGCTCGACTATTTACTAAGGTAACAACTAGTGAATGCATGACTGGAGGGATGAAAGGGTGGGGGAGGGAGGGGTAGCATGGAGATCCTAAGACGACTAGGGATGCAATATCAGTATTGGTACCAATACCAAGTATTTTCACAAGTACTCGTAAAAGTGCTCTCGATACCCGCACTCCAATTTGTGTCCATACAAAAAGGGGTCCTGTGTGGCCATGAAATGTTGCCTTTGTTTACATGTATGTGACCACGGAATAAAACTTTGGACCCGTTTGAGGAATCCTTGGTGTGACGGTGACATCTCTTTGCATCAAGTGTACCAAGTTCCCAGGCTGTGATCAGTGCAGCTCCCAGCTATAACAATCAGCCATCTCCAGGTACGTGTGAGCTGGGAATATTGAGAGTGCATACAAAACAGGTGCAAATCGCACTGCAAAGAACAGCATGTGATTTGAAGGAATACAATGCGATTCCTGCCCAAATCTCATGTGGTTTCCCCACCTCCCCTGTGTTATTTTAATTTTACACACAGTTTTTTTCTCTCTGAAAGAAGAGAAGAGAGGAGGGGGGAGGAAGAGAAGAGAAGAGAGGAGGGGGGAGGAAGAGAAGAGAGGAGGGGGGAGGAAGAGAAGAGAGGAGGGGGGAGGAAGAGAAGAGAAGAGAGGAGGGGGGAGGAAGAGAAGAGAGAGAGGAGGGGGGAGGAAGAGAAGAGAGAGAGGAGGGGGGAGGAAGAGAAGAGAGAGAGGAGGGGGGAGGAAGAGAAGAGAGAGAGGAGGGGGAGGAAGAGAAGAGAGAGAGGAGGGGGAGGAAGAGAAGAGAGAGAGGAGGGGGAGGAAGAGAAGAGAAAGAGGAGGGGGAGGAAGAGAAGAGAGAGAGGAGGGGGGAGGAAGAGAAGAGAGAGAGGAGGGGGAGGAAGAGAAGAGAGAGAGGAGGGGGAGGAAGAGAAGAGAGAGAGGAGGGGGGAGGAAGAGAAGAGAGAGAGGAGGGGGGAGGAAGAGAAGAGAGAGAGGGGGGGGAAGAGAAGAGAGAGAGGGGGGGAAGAGAAGAGAGAGAGGGGGGGAGGAAGAGAAGAGAGAGAGAGGGGGGAGGAAGAAAAGAGAGAGAGGGGGGAGGAAGAAAAGAGAGAGAGGGGGGGGGAAGAGAAAAGAGAGAGGGGAAGGAAGAGAAGAGGGGGGGGGGGAGGAGGAAGAGAAGAGAGAGGGGGGGGGGGAAAGAGAAGAGAGGGGGGGAGGAGGAAGAGAAGAGGGGGGGAGGAGGAAGAGAAGAGGGGGGGAGGAGGAAGAGAAGAGAGGGGGGGAGGAAGAGAAGAGAGGGGGGGAGGAAGAGAAGAGAGGGGGGGAGGAAGAGAAGAGAGGGGGGGAGGAAGAGAAGAGAGGGGGGGAGGAAGAGAAGAGAGGGGGGGAGGAAGAGAAGAGAGGGGGGGAGGAAGAGAAGGGGGGGGGAAGAGAAGAGAGAGGGAGGGGGAGAGGGGGCGGGGAGGGAGGAAGAGAAGAGAGAGAGGGGGGGAGGAAGAGAAGAGAGAGAGGGGAGAAGAGAGAGAGGGGGGGGGAAGAGAGAGGGGGGGAAGAGAGAGGGGGGGGAAGAGAGAGGGGGGGAGAGAGGGGGGGAAGAGAGAGAGGGGGGAAGAGAGAGAGGGGGGAAGAGAGAGAGGGGGGAAGAGAGAGGGGGGGGGGGAAGAGAGAGGGGGGGGGAAGAGAGGGGGGAAGAGAGAGGGGGGGGAAGAGAGAGGGGGGGGGAAGAGAGAGGGGGGGGGAAGAGAGAGGGGGGGGGGGAAGAGAGAGAGGGGGGGAGACGAGAGAGAGAGGGGGAGAAGAGAGAGAGGGGGGGAGACGAGAGAGAGAGAGGGGGAGACGAGAGAGAGAGGGGGGGAGAAGAGAGAGAGAATGAGAGGGGGAGAGAGAGAAAGAGAGGGGGGTGAGAAAGAGAGGGGGTGAGAGAGAAAGAGGAGGGGGGAAGAGAGAGAAAGAGAGGGGGGAAGAGAGAGAAAGGAGGGGCGAGAGAGAAAAAGGGGGGGCGAGAGAGAAAAGGGGGGGCGAGAGAGAAAGAGGGGGGCGAGAGAGAAAGAGGGGGGTGAGAGAGAAAGAGGGGGGAGAGAGAAAAGAGAGAAAGAGAGAGAGAGGGGGGCAAGAGAGAAAGGGGGAAGAGTGGGGGGAAAGAGAAGAGAGGGGGGGGAAGAGAAAGAGAGAGAGAGTGGGGGAGAAGAGAGGGGGGAAGAGAAGAGAGAGAGAGTGGGGGAGAAGAGAGGGGGGAAGAGAAGAGAGAGGGGGGGGGAGAGAAGAGAGAGGGGGGGGAAGAGAAGAGAGAGGGGGGAGGGAAGAGAAGAGAGAGAGGGGGGGGAAGAGAAGAGAGAGAGGGGGGGGGAAGAGAAGAGAGAGAGGGGGGGGAAGAGAAGAGAGAGAGGGGGGGAGAGAAGGGAGAGGATTGCATGAATGTATGTATCTCTCCTCTTCATTCAGAGAGAGAAAACACGGGGGTGGCCTTCACAGTGACAGCCAATGAGAGGCTAACGCAGTAATCAGGTGACCCAGAATCGGGAGTTCCGGGTCCCGATCGTTAGAATGGGACCCAGGGCTTTCAGGGAGACCCCAGTCCACAAATCGGCAGACCTAAGGAAAAAAGCCCAGACCAGTGGGGACGAATATTTGCGTACGGTCGGTGTGAAGGGGTTAAACTTTGGCGCTAAACGAAACCTTTGCTACAAGTATTTTTAGAGCTGCCGACTCACCTTCATTTGTTTCATGAGTTCAAACATCTGTTCGGGGGGTAAACTAGCAACGGCTCGGCTTATAGACTCTGGAGCATCCTCTGGAGACACAGGATCACCATACGGGGACTCGATTATGGGGGCACCAGTTCCTAAACCTGAAAAAACAAAACAAAAAAAAAACAAAATAAAAAGGCAATTTCTTCCCCCATGCTGTCTATATTTGTTTTACTCAGTTATACAGTCCTAGCACTTCTTCCACAGCATGTTGCAGAAAATGATAGACTGCCAATCAAAACACTGCTAAACACCTTGCGTCCACTTGCAAACATCTCTCCCTAACTGCGAATAATCGCTGCTGTGCAATTACATTCAAACGCTGGTGGACTTTTTTATTTTTTGCTTTTGTTTTCGTTCTATATACTCCATCATATATTAACCCCTTGCCTACCGGGCACTTATACCCCTTCTTTACCAGGCCAAATTTTCAGCTTTCAACTCTGTCGCACTTTGACAATTGCACGGTCATGCAACATTGTACCCATATGAAATTTTTATCATTTTTTTCTCACAAATAGAGCTTTCTTTTGGTGGTATTTAATCACCGCTGGGCACTTTACTTTTTGCGCTATAAACAAAAAAACTGCAAAAAAATTTGAAAAAAAAAGTTTCTGTGTTTCTATTAATAAAATTTTTCAAACAGGTAATTTTTCTTCTTCACTGATGTGCGTTGATTAGGCAGCACTGATGGGCACTGATAGGCGGCACTGATAGGCAGCACTGAAGGGCACTGATAGGCAGCACTAATGAGGTGTCACATATAGGCGGCACTGATAGGCAGCACTAATGAGGTGTCAGGGATAGGCGGCACTGATAGGCAGCACTAATGAGGTGTCACGGATAGGCGGCACTAATGAGGTGTCACGGATAGGCGGCACTGATAGGCAGCACTAATGAGGTGTCACGGATAGGCGGCACTGATAGGCAGCACTAATAGGCAGCACTAATGAGGTGTCACGGATAGGCGGCACTGACTGGCATCACTGCTGGGCACTGACTGGCACAACCGCTGGGCACTGACTGGTGGCACTGACTGGCAGCACTGCTGGGCCACACTGCTGGGCACAGGTGGGCGGAACTGGTGGTTGGCACTGCTGGGCACCGATCAGGGCACTGATCATCAGGGCACCGTCATTCGGCTATCTGCGGTTGGCAAGTAGTTAATCAGTCACACCCACAGGGACAGTTCATTAAATGGCCGGAGTACTCTACTGTGAGAGGTGATGCACTATGTCAAGAATATGGTGATCGTAACGGTTATCTCATCTTGCTTGGGTGTTCGCTCCGCACTTCTCTGATGTGCTCCTGCTGTTGGCTTGTTCATGCAACGATATCATTTCTATGGTTGCAGATATTGTGTGTCTACAAAGCGAAGAATAAAAAAAAAAAAAAAAAAAATGGCCCTTTGAACCAGGGCTTAAGGTTTCTCTCACATGGGCCTAGCCCAGGGGTGGGCAAACTTTTTGACTTGAGGGCCGCAATGGGTTCATATATTGGACCCGGGGGCCGGACCAAGAGTAGATGAATGATGTGTATGTGTCATCCATAGTAAGTATAGTAATATTCCCCCATAGTAAGCATAGTAATTCCTCCCCCATATAGTAATTCATCCCCCATATAGTAATTCATCCCCCATATAGTAATTCATCCCCCATAGTAATTCATCCCCCATATAGTAATTCATCCCCCATATAGTAATTCATCCCCCATATAGTAATTCATCCCCCATATAGTAATTCATCCCCCATAGTGTAATTCATCCCCCATAGTAATTCATCCCCCATAGTAATTCATTCCCCATAGTAATTCATTCCCCATATAGTAATTCATCCCCCATATAGTAATTCATCCCCCATAGTAATTCATCCCCCATAGTAATTCATTCCCCATAGTAATTCATCCCCCATATAGTAATTCATCCCCCATATAGTAATTCATCCCCCATAGTAATTCATCCCCCATAGTAATTCATCCCCCATATAGTAATTCATCCCCCATATAGTAATTCATCCCCCATATAGTAATTCATCCCCCATATAGTAATTCATCCCCCATATAGTAATTCATCCCCCATATAGTAATTCATCCCCCATATAGTAATTCATCCCCCCTATAGTAATTCATTCCCCATATTAATTCATCCCCCATATTATTCCCCCCCAAGTAGTAAGCCAAGTCCCCCCTGTGTCAATTCACTTACCTTTGCTCCGCGCGTTCCTCTCGCCGTGTTCCCGCGCCGTTCCGGTCTTCAGGGAGGACTGTGAGAGGAGCCTAGCTCCCCTCACGTTCGTCACGCTGCCCCGCCTACACACATTCTGACAGTATCACGCTCCACGGGCCGGATTAAAAGGTCCGCCGGGCCGTAGTTTGCCCATTGCTGGCCTAGCCGCTGGCTTACGATCCGCAACGGATTGCTTTGTCAGCTGCGACTGGCCCGTGGTGAGCAGGCAATTGGGAGGGGACAGTCTGCCTCCCGCACGCCTGTCTGAAAAGGGGCTTCATACTGAAATCTTCTCACCTCACTGCAACTGAATCCATTGAGAAGTTGCGTTGCAGTTGAGGCGTGGCACCATTCACCTCTACAGGGCGCAGTGGCAGGCAGTGTTGCCCATCTCTCTTTTTTTTTTTGCTGTGTATGGGACTGTCTGGCGCCCATCACCGAGTTAAAAACTTCCCTCAACCGTCAGGTTTTGCAGCCTATGTGAAAGCAGCCCAACATCAGCCCGATCCTAAATGCACCTCATACATGGGGGTTATTTACTAAAACTGCATGGTGCCAAATCTGGTGCAGCTCCAATCAGCTTCCAGGTTTTATACTCAAAGCTTAATTAAACAAACTGAAGCTAGAAGCTGATTGGCTCCCGTGCACAGCTGCATCAGATTCCGAGTGCGTCAGCTTTAGTAAATCTCCCCCCACAGGGTTTGCCCTCTCACTGTCATGGAACAAATCACACTAATATAAAACACAAACGAAAAAAAAAAAAATAATAAAATTCTACAAACTTTTTAGCTCCTCCTTGTTCTTCTCGCTAGCTGCGTTGTCCACTCGTAGAGCGCGCCCGCTGAACTCTCTCCCATTTAAATTGCGCATGGCGCTGAGGGCCGTCTCTTGGTCTTGGTATTCACAGAAGCCATAGCCTTTGGGTTTTCCAGTTTCTCTGTCATACACCAACCTGAAATAATGCAAAGATTTGTACAGATGAGTTTTATTTTTTAATAATGAAGAAAAAAAAAAATTAAAGCACCGCAAAACATTAGCGCGAAAGTAGAATTAAAGGGGAACTAAACTCTCTCAATCAACATGAACTACACCCTGTTCCAAATTATTATGCAAATTCTATTTGTCACAAAGATGAAATATTTTGTTTTTCAGTTTAAATCATGGATGGCATTGTGTGTCAGGGCTCTTTTGATCACTGAAAACAATCTGGGACACCTGTGATAATTAGATTGGCCGGTGAGCCCAATTGAAGGAAAAACTACTAAAGGAGGGTGTTCCACATTATTAGGCAGAGCACCATTTTCAAGCAATATGAGGAAAAAAAAGGATCTCTCTGCTGCGGAAAAGAGTGAAATAGTTCAATGCCTTGGACGAGGTATGAAAACATTCGATATTTCACGAAAACGTAAGCGTGATCATCGCACTATGAAGAGATTTGTGGCTGATTCAGAGCACAGACGGGTTGGTGCAGATAAAGGCACATTGAGGAAGATTTCTGCCAGATCCATGCATCGGATCAAGAGAGCAGCTGCTAAAATACCATCACATAGCAGCAAACAGATATTTGAAGCTGCTGGTGCCTCTGGAGTCCCACGGACATCAAGGTGTAGAGTCCTCCAGAGTCTTGCAACTGTGCATAAACCTTCTATTCGGACACCACTAACCAATGCTCACAAGCAGAAAAGGCTGCATTGGGCAGAAAAATACATGAAGACTAATTTTCAAACAGTCCTGTTCACTGATGAGTGCCGTGCAACCCTGGATGGTCCAGATGGATAGAGTAGTGGATGGTTGGTGGACGGCCACCCTGTTCCAACAAGGCTGCGACGTCAGCAAGGCGGTGGTGGAGACATGTTTTGGGCCGGAATCATGGGAACAGAGCTGGTCGGCCCCTTTAGGGTCCCTGAAGGTGTAAAGATGACCTCTGCAAAGTATGTGGAGTTTATGACTGACCACTTTCTTCCCTGATACAGAAGGAAGAACTATGCTTTCCGTAATAAAATCATCTTCATGCATGACAATGCACCATCTCATGCTGCAAAGAATACCTCTGCATCAATGGCTGCTATGGGGAGAAAAGGAGAGAAAGTCATGGTGTGGCCTCCATCCTCCCCTGACCTCAATCCTATTGAGAACCTTTGGAGCATCCTCAAGCAAAAGATCTATGAGGGTGGGAGGCAGTTTACATCCAAACAGCAGCTCTGGGAGGCTATTCTGACATCTTACAAACAAATTCAAGCAGAAACTGTCCAAAAACTCCCAAGTTCAATGGATGCAAGACTTGTGATCTGCTATCAAACAAGGGGTCCTATGTTACAATGTAAGGTGACCGCTTCAAATGTTTAAAAAGTTAAAATGTTGTTAAAAGTTTGATTGAAATAGCTTTTGATTTCAGTAAATATGCTGCAAACACAACAAATGACAATTTTCACTTCTTTACAACCTATAAAGTGTTTTGAAACTTACTGTGCGGAATAATTTGGAACAAAAATCCTGTTATCATTAGGTTTGTTCAATAAAATGTGAATTGTACTCTTATAGTTGTAACCTGAGAATTATGCCGACTGTTATTTACATCAATTATTTAGGTAAATGAGAAAAATATCATTTGCAGAATAATTTGGAACACGGTCACCCTATAGCAGATATACTGCTACAGGGCGGCACGGGTGTGCAAAATCACAAATATATATATATATATATATATATATATATCTATATCTATATCTATCTCTCTCTCTACACACACACACACACACATTTGCACGTGATGCGCGAGCACCCTACCCGTGCTGCCATTCGCGGCCGCAGCTGTCAATCATCGGGTACCGGCATGTGATTACCCGCCGTCGCCTGGTGATTACCAAGCATCTCCGATGGGGGGGGACTGTTTTGTTTACTAACAGTTCTCCTCCCTGTCAGCACAGGCACACTGCTCTGGATGGCTGTGTCCAGCACAGCCATTCAGAGCAGTGTGCTTACAGTGAAGCATCAACACACCACCCCCTAGTAAAACAATCCCAGCACACAGTTAACTCTGTGATCGCCCCTCCTGCCCAGTACCATTACTACAGTGTCAGTACTTTTTTTTTTTAGCACTGATCACTGTATTGGGGTCACTGGGTATGTCAGTGACACCAAGTTAGTTCCTCCCCAGTGTCAGAATGTCCACCGCAGTCCTGCTAGAAGTGGCTGATCACTGCCATTACTAGTCGGAAAAAAAAAAATAATTCCAGTATCTATACCACCATTTGTAAACGCTATAATTTTCACGTAAACCAATTAATTTCCACGTATTTGAATTTTTTTTTTTTAGCAAACACATGTCGCAGAATTTATTTTGGCCTAAATTTATAACGAAATTTGATGTTTATAATTTTGTTACTGGACATGTTTAATAGCAAAAATTCAAAAATACAGTTTTTTTTTATACTCAAAATTGTCGGTCTTTTTTTTTATAGCGCAAAAAGAGGAAAAACTAAACAAAACAAAACAAAAAAAAAAAACAAAAACGCACAGGCGATCAAATACCATCGAAAGAAAGCTCAATTCATGGAGAAAAAAAAAGACAAATTTAATTTGGGTGCAGCGTTCCATGACCACGCAATTGTTGGTTAACGCAGCAAAAAATGGCCTGGTCAGGAAGGGGGGTAAATCCTCAGGAGGGCGAGGGGTTAAAGGATAAGTTCACCTTTTTGACAAAAATAATAAATGCACCTTTTTTGCAGGTAAAAAAATGTGCATTTATTATTTTTGTCTGCAGGAGCCTGGAAAGCATTGCACCAGAGATCAGAATATCTGCTTTCCGTACGGCATGTATGGGGTGTATGGGATGTACGTTCAAGCAGATATTCTGAAGGGAAGCTTCAATGAACTACCACGGTGCTCTACAGCGCCGTGGTAGCTCATCCAAAGCTAAGGCTGCCAGGATTTGTAGGCACTAGTTCACAGAACCTTGTGAATGAGTGACGCGGTGTGGCTGCGCTGTTTTCAAATCAGACAGATAGTACAGCGAAACTGCCTGGTCACATGGAGGGGGGGGGGGGATCTGGTAGGAGGAGACCGTGGTCACATGGGGGGGGGAAATGGTAGGAGGAGACCGTGGTCACATGGGGGGGGGATCTGGTAGGAGGAGACCGTGGTCACATGGGGGGGGGATCTGGTAGGAGGAGACCGTGGTCACATGGGGGGGGATCTGGTAGGAGGAGACCGTGGTCACATTGGGGGAATTTGGTAGGAGGAGAGCCTGGTCACATGGGGGGGATCTGGTAGGAGAGCCTGGTCACATGGGAGGGATCTGGTAGGAGAGCCTGGTCACATGGGAGGGATCTGGTAGGAGAGCCTGGTCACATGGGAGGGATCTGGTAGGAGAGCCTGGTCACATGGGAGGGATCTGGTAGGAGAGCCTGGTCACATGGGAGGGATCTGGTAGGAGAGCCTGGTCACATGGGAGGGATCTGGTAGGATAGCCTGGTCACATGGGAGGGATCTGGTAGGAGAGCCTGGTCACATGGGAGGGATCTGGTAGGAGAGCCTGGTCACATGGGGGGGGATCTGGTAGGAGGAGAGCCTGGTCACATGGGGGGGGATCTGGTAGGAGGAGAGCCTGGTCATATGGGGGGGGGGGATCTGGTAGGAGGAGAGCCTGGTCACATGGGGGGATCTGGTAGGAGGAGAGCCTGGTCACATGGGAGGGATCTGGTCACATGGGAGGGATCTGGTAGGAGGAGAGCCTGGTCACATGGGAGGGATCTGGTAGGAGGAGAGCCTGGTCACATGGGAGGGATCTGGTAGGAGAGCCTGGTCACATGGGAGGGATCTGGTAGGAGAGCCTGGTCACATGGGAGGGATCTGGTAGGAGAGCCTGGTCACATGGGAGGGATCTGGTAGGAGAGCCTGGTCACATGGGAGGGATCTGGTAGGAGAGCCTGGTCACATGGGAGGGATCTGGTAGGAGAGCCTGGTCACATGGGGGGGGATCTGGTAGGAGGAGAGCCTGGTCACATGGGGGGGGATCTGGTAGGAGGAGAGCCTGGTCATATGGGGGGGGGATCTGGTAGGAGGAGAGCCTGGTCACATGGGGGGATCTGGTAGGAGGAGAGCCTGGTCACATGGGAGGGATCTGGTAAGAGGAGAGCCTGGTCACATGGGAGGGATCTGGTAGGAGGAGAGCCTGGTCACATGGGAGGGATCTGGTAGGAGAGCCTGGTCACATGGGAGGGATCTGGTAGGAGAGCCTGGTCACATGGGAGGGATCTGGTAGGAGAGCCTGGTCACATGGGAGGGATCTGGTAGGAGAGCCTGGTCACATGGGAGGGATCTGGTAGGAGAGCCTGGTCACATGGGAGGGATCTGGTAGGAGAGCCTGGTCACATGGGAGGGATCTGGTAGGAGAGCCTGGTCACATGGGAGGGATCTGGTAGGAGAGCCTGGTCACATGGGAGGGATCTGGTAGGAGAGCCTGGTCACATGGGAGGGATCTGGTAGGAGAGCCTGGTCACATGGAAGGAATCTGGTAGGAGAGCCTGGTCACCTGGGAGGGATCTGGTAGGATAGCCTGGTCACATGGGAGGTATCTGGTAGGAGAGCCTGGTCACATGGGAGGGACCTGGTAGGAGAGCCTGGTCACATGGGAGTGATCTGGTAGGAGAGCCTGGTCACATGGGAGGAATCTGGTAGGAGGAGAGCCTGGTTACATGGGGGGGATCTGGTAGAAGGAGAGCTTGGTCACATGGGGGGGGATCTGGTAGGAGGAGAGCCTTGTCACATGGGGGGAACTGGTAGGAGAGCATGGTCACATGGGGAATCTGGTAGGAGAGCATGGTCACATGGGGGGGGGGGGGATCTGGTAGGAAAGTGTGGTTACATGGGGGGAATCTGGTAGGAGAGCGTGGTTACATGGGGAGGGATCTGGTAGGAAACTTCTCCCCGTACTATCCTGTCAGAGGGAGGGTGAATTTATCCTTTAATAAATCGAGAGGAATGTATATTATATTTACTGGTTTGATCCTTTTTTTTACATTTGTTCAGTTGCTTCCTGGTTTCTGCCCTAGGCCTAAATGATGTCCTACATCCCAGGAATCTTCATGGGAGGAGGGGTTTTCCCAGCTAAGCACGCCCTCCCGTCCGCATGTCTGAGCTAAAGGCAGATGGACTCCAAGAAGTAAATGCTACAGGAATCCTCTGCCCTTACTCAAGATGGCCACAGCCAGAAATACTAGGGCCGATGGGGGGGGGGGGGGGGGGGTTTGGGCATTTGCTTGAAATATTAAAAATGTATTAAAAAGTTTGCAGTTTCTGGTGCTCAGATACAGTTTAGGTGGTGACAGGTTCTCTTTAAAAAGTGGGATTTTAGTTATCCTGGATAGCGCACTTGCACCCGCCTCTCCCCCTCTTCCTGCTGAACTGGTGCCGCAGATATGGAAGACATTAGCGCTGGTGCTGTGTCTCCACCCCGTCTAGGTTTTCCGATTCACATAGCACCGTCTGTAAAGATACTACAACCAAAGTGTACTACCAACAGGGGCAGACTGACAACTCAAGGGGCCCCCGGGCAATAGGGGATGATGGGGCCCCTGTGTCCTTGCCCAAACTCAAAAAAGCCTATGAAAAAGGTACCAGGGGCATCTCATGGGGCCCCCTACTGACCCTGGGCCCTCGAGTTTCCAAATGGTCAGTCCGCCCCTGACTACCAACAACTGTCACCCTATGGTCAATAGTGAGATACTTCACCTGAAACTGACTACAGGCCCCACTTCAGAGAAGATATCTTTCAGCTGCTCCTCTGTAGCCTCATACGGTATGTTTCCAACTGTGGGAGGGAAGAGGAAATGATCAGCGTGGATAAAAGGAACAGGATGAGGAAATGTTATACAAAATCTTTATTGCATGGTTATATAGTAAATAAGAAGCATCGCCACAATATTTACAGTCAGGTCCATAAATATTGGGACATCGACACAATTCTAACATTTTTGGCTCTATACACCACCACAATGGATTTGAAATGAAACGAACAAGATGTGCTTTAACTGCAGACTGTCAGCTTTAATTTGAGGGTATTTGTATCCAAATCAGGTGAACAGTGTAGGAATTACAACAGTTTGCATATGTGCCTCCCACTTGTTAAGGGATCAAAAGTAATGGGACAATTGGCTTCTCAGCTGTTCCATGGCCAGGTGTGTGTTATTCCCTCATTATCCCAATTACAATGAGCAGATAAAAGGTCCAGAGTTCATTTCAAGTGTGCTATTTGCATTTGGAATCTGTTGCTGTCAACTCCCAAGATGAGATCCAAAGAGCTGTCACTATCAGTGAAGCCATCATTAGGCTGAAAAAACAAAACAACCCCATCAGAGAGATAGTAAAAACATTAGGCGTGGCCAAAACAACTGTTTGGAACATTCTTAAAAAGAAGGAATGCACCGGTGAGCTCAGCAACACCAAAAGACCCGGAAGACCACGGAAAACAACTGTGGTGGATGACCAAAGAATTCTTTCCCTGGTGAAGAAAACACCCTTCACAACAGTTGGCCAGATCAAGAACACTCTCCAGGAGGTAGGTGTATGTGTGTCAAAGTCACCAATCAAGAGAAGACTTCACCAGAGTGAATACAGAGGGTTCACCACAAGATGGAAACCATTGGTGAGCCTCAAAAACAGGAAGGCCAGATTAGAGTTTGCCAAACGACATCTAAAAAAGCCTTCACAGTTCTGGAACAACATCCTATGGACAGATGAGACCGACATCAACTTGTACCAGAGTGATGGGAAGAGAAGAGTATGGAGAAGGAAAGGAACTGCTCATGATCCTAAGCATACCACCTCATCAGTGATCATGGTGGTGGTAGTGTCATGGCGTGGGCATGTATGGCTGCCAATGGAACTGCTTCTCTTGTATTTATTGATGATGTGACTGCTGACAAAAGCAGCCGGATGAATTCTGAAGTGTTTCGGGAATATTATCTGCTCATATTTAGCCAAATGCTTCACAACTCATTGGACGCTTCACAGTGCAGATGGACAATGACCCAAAGCAGACTGCAAAAGCAACCAAAGAGTTTTTTTAAGGGAAAGAAGTGGAATGTCCTGCAATGGCCAAGTCAATCACCTGACCTGAATCCGATTGAGCATTTCACTTGCTGAAGACAAAACTGAAGGGAAAATGCCCCAAGAACAAGCAGGAACTGAAGACAGTTGCAGTAGAGGCCTGGCAGAGCATCACCAGGGATGAAACCCAGCGTCTGGTGATGTCTATGCGTTCCAGACTTCAGGCTGTAATTGACTGCAAAGGATTTGCAACCAAGTATTAAAAAGTGAAAGTTTGATTTATGATTATTATTCTGTCCCATTACTTTTGGTCCCTTAACAAGTGGGAGGCACATATGCAAACTGTTGTAATTCCTACACCGTTCACCTGATTTGGATGTAAATACCCTAAAATTAAAGCTGACAGTCTGCAGTTAAAGCACATCTTGTTTGTTTCATTTCAAATCCATTGTGGTGGTCAATAGAGCCAAACATTTTAGAATTATGTCGATGTCCCAATATTTATTGACCTGACTGTATCCTCGGGAAATCCACCAACCTCAGCCTGTGCCTGTTGTGTGTCTCGTCACATGGAAAGGGGGGATATTGATAGGATACGACGAAACGCGTAGGGCGGGGCTTCACAGCACCACTTTTGTCTCTTGAGAGGGAATACAGAGGGTCGCAGTGCCCTAGGATTTGTAAAGTGCCATACACATGCTGTATATGCAAGTGCAATTTTTTAAGTGTTTTTTTACTCAATAAAAGCAATATTACACAGTGGAAGCTCTTCTTTGACGTTTTTCACGGCGGTGGAGTTTTTTGGATGTTCCGGAGTAGTGGTGTACTAAAATGAAAATTCTGGTGCCGAAACCGAAAATTCAAAATGCACTTGGCCAAAAACCGAAGCACGCAGTTTCTAAAAATGAATATATATTTTTTGGAAAAAAATACACTGATTAAAAAAAACAAACAAAAAGAAACAATATAATGTATACCACATCATGGGGGGGGGGGGGGGGGGGGGGGGGGGGGGGGGAGTATCTGGAAGGAGGAGAGCCTAGTCACATGGGGGGAGGATCTGGATGGAGGAGACCCTAGTCACATGGGGGGAGGATCTGGAAGGAGGAGAGCCCAGTCACATGGGGGGAGGATCTGGAAGGAGGAGAGCCCAGTCACATGGGGGGAGGATCTGGAAGGAGGAGAGCCCAGTCACATGGGGGGAGGATCTGAAAGGAGGAGAGCCCAGTCACATGGGGGGAGGATCTGAAAGGAGGAGAGCCCAGTCACATGGGGGGAGGATCTGAAAGGAGGAGAGCCCAGTCACATGGGGGGAGGATCTGAAAGGAGGAGAGCCTATTCACATGGGGGGGAGGATCTGAAAGGGGGAGAGCCTAGTCACATGGGGGGAGGATCTGGAAGGAGGAGAGCCTAATCACATGGGGGGAGGATCTGGAAGGAGGAGAGCCTATTCACATGGGGGGAGGATCTGGAAGGAGGAGAGCCTATTCACATGGGGGGAGGATCTGGAAGGAGGAGAGCCTATTCACATGGGGGAGAGGGGAATCTGGTAGGAGTACAGCCTGGGTCTCATGGGGAGGGGGAGGAATCTGGTAGGAGAGCCTGGTCACATTGGGGGGATCTGGTAGGAGGAGAGCCTGGTCACGTGAGGGGGATGTGGTAGGAGAGCCTGGTCACATGGGGGGGATCTGGTAGGAGGAGAGCCTGGTCACGTGAGGGGGATGTGGTAGGAGAGCCTGGTCACATGGGGGGGATCTGGTAGGAGGAGAGCCTGGTCACGTGGGGGGGATCTGGTAGGAGGAGAGCCTGGTCACGTGGGGGGGGGATCTGGTAGGAGGAGAGCCTGGTCACGTGGGGGGGATCTGGTAGGTGGAGAGCCTGGTCACATGGGGGGGATCTAGTAGGAGGAGAGCCTGGTCACGTGGGGGGGATCTGGTAGGAGGAGAGCCTGGTCACGTGGGGGGGGGGGGATCTGGTAGGAGGAGAGCCTGGTCACGTGGGGGGGATCTGGTAGAAGAGCCTGGTCACGTGGGGGGGATCTGGTAGAAGAGCCTGGTCACGTGGGGGGGATCTGGTAGAAGAGCCTGGTCACGTGGGGGGGATCTGGTAGGAGGAGAGCCTGGTCACGTGGGGGGGATCTGGTAGGAGGAGAGCCTGGTCACGTGGGGGGGATCTGGTAGGAGGAGAGCCTGGTCACGTGGGGGGGATCTGGTAGGAGGAGAGCCTGGTCACGTGGGGGGGATCTGGTAGGAGGAGAGCCTGGTCACGTGGGGGGAGGATCTGAAAGGAGGAGAGCCCAGTCACATGGGGGGAGGATCTGAAAGGAAGAGAGCCCAGTCACATGGGGGGAGGATCTGAAAGGAGGAGAGCCTATTCACATGGGGGGGAGGATCTGAAAGGAGGAGAGCCTATTCACATGGGGGGGAGGATCTGAAAGGGGGAGAGCCTAGTCACATGGGGGGAGGATCTGGAAGGAGGAGAGCCTAGTCACATGGGGGGAGGATCTGGAAGGAGGAGAGCCTATTCACATGGGGGGGATCTGGTAGGAGGAGAGCCTGGTCACATGGGGGAGAGGGGAATCTGGTAGGAGGAGAGCCTTAATCACATGAGAATCTGGTAGGAGTACAGCCTGGGTCTCATGGGGAGGGGGAGGAATCTGGTAGGAGAGCCTGGTCACATTGGGGGGATCTGGTAGGAGGAGAGCCTGGTCACGTGGGAAAAGATCTCGTAGGAGGAGAGCATGGTCACGTGGGGAAAGATCTGGTAGGAGGAGAGCCTGGTAACGTGGGGAGGGGGGGGGGAATCTGGTAGGAGAGCCTGGTAACGTGGGGGAGGGGGATCTAGTAGGAGGAGAGCCTGGTAACATGGGGGAGGGGGATCTAGTAGAAGGAGAGCCTGGTCACGTGAGGGGGATGTGGTAGGAGAGCCTGGTCACATGGGGGGGATCTGGTAGGAGGAGAGCCTGGTCACGTGGGGGGGATCTGGTAGGAGGAGAGCTTGGTCACGTGGGGGGGGGGGGGATCTGGTAGGAGGAGAGCCTGGTCACGTGGGGGGGGATCTGGTAGGAGGAGAGCCTGGTCACGTGGGGGGGATCTGGTAGGAGGAGAGCCTGGTC